>NC_090727.1:123308355-123320855 GCF_036898095.1 Palaemon carinicauda | reverse complement strand
CAGAGGTTGTGAGGTTTTCATCAGTGGTAAGGAGGCCAGTGACGGATAGTATTGTTGTGGTTAGACTTATGAATCCTTGGCAATGGGTCTACTTATATTGGTTTCCTCGTGATAAGCTGTTTGTGGAGTAAGGGTCGGGACTCGAGAGCTAGAGATGATTTGAAAATGGTTAGAGAGGTGAGGTTGGTACATGCTGTCAGTAGGTAAGGTTTTTGTGTCTTGCTGCTGTGTTTGTCCAGTGCTTATTTATGTTTGTACTGTTGTGTGCTTGGTCTATGACTGTCTCCAGCTGTGATGTCTTATTGATATTTATGTGTAGTGGCACTAGTGGCATAATTAGCGTTGTCTCATAGTGCACAGTTGGGAGTGTGAAGATCTTGATCCTGTTCTAGTTTACTGGAGATAAATAAGGTGAGTTAACGGTATATTTCATAATAAACCAAAAACTATCTAAGCTTTTAAATCATGGCTGGAAAAGCAAAACTTTGCACAAGTGATATGACAAAGTCTTACAATGAAACTGGAGACATAGTGGCCTGGCTGAAGAAAGCAGAGTTGATAGCCAAGTTAATGGAGACTGAGAACCTGGTTAGCTTCATTCCTCTGTTCCTAAAAGGGGTTGCTCTAGCACTGTACTTAGAGATGAGTGAGAAGGAACGGGAAGATGTTGAAGGAATCATTTGCACAAGGCATGTTTGTTGCCTTTGGGAAATTGAAGAGATTGCAATGGTTAGGGGAACAGGTAGCTGTCTATAAAAATGAAAGGGGGTTAGTTGGGTTGAGCAGTGAAATTGGCCCAAGTGACTGGTTTACCAGACTGTGTTGCAATGGAGTTGCAGTAGATCAAAGATGTTGGGTCAGCGAGTAGGAAGGAGCTGCTGTCTAGAGCTGGGGAGTTGACACCAGGATGGGGTAAGGACGTAGCACTGTTGCAAGTGGGAGGCCTCTATTGGACTGTCAACTTTTCCTCGCATGGGCGGTCAGCATAGCTGTAGGAGAGGAGAAAGTCGTAACTTTCCCATGCATTGTTACAGATACAATGGATCCCACATGGCTAGATATTGTAAAATGCCAGGCCAATTGTCCCTTGCTATGGGTGTGGGAAGCCAGGTCATATTTCTTATTGGTGTGATCAGGGAAATGAGCAAGGGGGCGCTATTGCACAGGAAGCTTCCCCTGCAACACAGAAGGTGCTTGCAAGTATTTTACCAGTTGTGAGAATTGGGGTAAAGAGGAAAATAGGTAAAGCCTTAGTCGACCCCAATTGCTTGACTACAGAGCTGAGCGGTCAGCTTGGTGAGATCAGAGTAAAAGCGGGAGCTGTTATTCATGACACTGTTATTGACAGGAATGAGGTGGTACTTTGGTTGGATGTAATCAGGCAGCCTGGAGAAGTGACTTTCTTGGATGGAAGACTAATGCTAAGGGGAGCGCCATGTTTAGGTGACAAGAGAAGATATTGTGCACTGGCAGTAGATGAGAAAGTAGGAAATGAGGTATATAATCTGATTGAGAGGCTGGTGGGTAATGGTGATGGGGAAATAAGCACAAGTAGAAATGGGAGCGAGTACGTGGAGTCCAGGAAGGTGCTTCCAGAAAAAAAACAGCTGATTGAGAAGGGAGAAAGGTGTGGAATTAGAGAGAAGGATTTTGCTGCTACTATGTTTGATGGGGTAAAGTAGATGGCTGAGTGGTTTCTGAAGGGTGAAGTTCCAGTATTGAGGAATGATGTGGGAGGCTATACTAACACTGCAAGGGGTGAAAGATGATTTTGATGAAGTCTGGAGATGGGTCGATGGTGGGGGAAGAGGGTGACGGAGTGTTACCATTCCTGGCAATTGTCCAATGTAACAAAAATAAGGTCAGACCAGTGCTGAACTTCTGTGAGCAGAACACTTACGTGATGTGCCACACTAGGAACGATTTTGTTGACTATGCAGTGAAACCTTGAGAAAGTAGAGACAGTTGGATTGAGCTTTGGCAGTTGTCGATCCTAAGTCTGCATATCTTCAGATTCATGTTGGGGAAAAGTTGTGGAAGTACCAGCTATTGAGATACAAGGGTCAAACTTACTACCTGACTTGGTTAGGATTTGGGCTATGCTCAGAACCTCAGATTATAACAGTCATCCTCAAGATAGTGTTCAAGATGGACAAAGCCATAAGGGAAGCCACAGATTCTTATATTGATAACATTGTCGTGAATGAATCTTTAGTGACAGCTAATGTAGTTATATAGCACCTAGAAAAGTATAACTTGGTCACCAAATGTCCTTTTTCAATAGAAGGAGGAACTGTCCTTGAATTGAGAGTTAAGAGAGATGGGATGGGTCCTATGGCTTTCCATTGAGGTAATGGGATTACAGAGATGAAAGAGATGATAAGTAGGAGGAACCTTTCTCTGTGTGTGGAAGGCTGATAGGGCATTACACCGTGGCAGGTTGGCTATGGACTGCATGCAGCTATGTGGAACGGCGAGCAGGTGAGAGTTAGGATGCTGAAATAGGAAGAGAGACTGTGGCAATGATTTTGAACATTGTGGAGAGGGTAAAGAAAGAAGATCCAGTAAAGGGAAGGTGGTATGTACACAAGACAAAGAAAAGTGTGGTATGGTGTGATGCCAGCAGCATTGCGATTGGGTTAGGGTTAGAGATTGGAGGAGTTGTAGTGGAAGATGAGGCATGGCTGCATGAGAAAGATGACCACAAACACATCAGTATTTCCGAGCTAGAGGCCGAACTTCAAGGGATAAATTTGGCGCTGAAATGGAATCTGCAAGAAATTCAAATAAGGTCTGATTAAGTGGTAGTGATGGGAAGGGTCAACACTGTTTTGACTTCTGAAACCAAGGTTTGGACTAAGGAAGCAGCAGAAGTCTGGGTGAAGCATCACCTTTGTATTTTGAAGGAAATGATAGAAGTTAGGTTGCATGTGAAGCTGGACTTTAAACCTTCAGAAAAGAATAAAGCAGACATTTTGATTAGAGTTAAGAAAGTGTGAATGGGAGTCCTTGAAAAAAGGAAAAGAGAAGAGGTGCTTGAAGTGTTTTGTATTGGGTATGATAGTGTGAAAGTTTCAACATTTGTGCCAAGATCTCTATTAAGGGATTCAACAGCCCCAAATCCATGTTTAGGAGATGGAATTGATGCAAAGAGAGTAGCATTATCTGCATATGCAACGATCTTGTTTTCTAGGCCAAACTACATGTCATGTGTATATTGTGTGAAAAGTAATGGGCCAAGAACACTAATCTGAGGAACACCAGATATCACATTTCTATACTCATTATGGTACCCATCAACAGCAACTCTTTGCAACTTATTGCTTCAATTTTCAGTGATGATTCTAAGAAAATACCCACCCATTCCCAATTGTTTAAGTTTGAAAGTAAAGGCTTCATGATTAACACGGCCAAAAGCAACACTAAAATCAAGGCCGATCATACAGATTTGATGACCTCAATCAAGGGATTTCTGTATAACATTGGAGATTATAAAAAGGGTATGACTTGCTACGAAGACTTTACCAAAGCCAAATTATAAACTAGGGAACAGATGATTTCCTTACGCAAACCTATTTAGACGTTTTGCCAAAAGATGTTTAAAAACTTTAGATATTTTGGGAGTTATGGGAATTGGGTGGTAATCAGATGGACTTGAGCTACCAGAAGCACATTACAATATGGAGTAATATTACTTATTTTCCAACAAGTGCTAAAAGCTCCTCTTCTTGCTAACTTCCACAAAATAACAGATAAATTTTGAGCTAAGAAATCTGCAATCTATATAAAAAACAAAAGAAAAATAACATTTGTGTCTACACCTCCATAAGTTAAGATCCATCAAGAGCACTTTAATTTCATGAGATCAAAAAGCTAAACTAGTTAGTTTAGCTTCAGGAAAACAAGAATGTGGAAGATCAAGTTTCCCATTGCTCTGTTTACTGTCAAACACATCAGCCAATAGTGTTGCCTTTTCCTTTGGACAGGAAGTGACGGAGCTATCTGGTTCAATTAAATGAGGAAATGTTGCAAATACACCAAAGGGGGTAGATTTAAAGGAAGCCCGCTACTTATGTTCCTGAGTTCTACTAGAAATGGTTTCTTTTATGGTTAAATTGTATTCTTTTTCAGTGGAAGCATAAAATCTCTGAGCAAAAGCTCTAAGCTATGTATAGATATTTTAAGTAAAATCTGATCTGTTCCCTTTCCAAAGATGATAGACTTGCTTCTCCAAATAAGCTAGTCTACAATCATCATTGAACCAGGGTTTGTGTTTCACTCGGTATCTATTAAGTCAATGGCAGAGCGGGCACAGATACACCCAGAGGAGGAAATTTTTCAGTACAAATAGTCTCCCAGGTCTGGACAGAGAGAAGAGCCCGTGTCACAGAAAGCAGTGTTCAACTATGAGTGTTGCCACCTCAATGCAGTACCTGAAGTAAACAAAGAGAGTGCTAAAACATTGAAGATGGGAGATGAGGTGTGTGTTAAGCCCAGTGATGTGAAATGCTCTTCTCAGTGGAAAAGAAGAACGGTGAAAAATGGGAATTTATAGTATAATGTTTCTGTTGATGGGATGCCAAGGCACATTTTAGATAAGGGAAGTGAAAGTGAACCAGAAGATGAATGGAACTAAGAGGACTTGGAAGTGGAAGAAGTTGAGCACCAATGGTCTACAAGGGACAGATGCCCTCCTGTTTGGATGAAGGATTGTATGTTGGGAGATGCTGAAGATGAATGATCTTGAGATCAAGAGTTGTGTAGTGTAAATGTGTTATAATTAACATTATGGGGAATAATTCCAGGATTAAGTATGTTGTTATTAGTATTGTGTAGAAGTTATTGGTGTCTAATTATAGGTAAGGGAATTTTTAAGAGTACAATAAAGCAAAGCACTGGGAACACTGCAGAAGTAGTGAAATTGGCAATGGTGTTATTGAGGATGGTGAAGGACAGAATTATTGTTGTCGGGCTCAAGATTCATTGGCGATGGTTCTATATAGGTTAGCTTCTGACAAGTTGTTTGTGGAGTAGGGATCAGGACTCGAGAGGTAGAAGATATGACAAAGGGTTAGACAGCTGAAGGAGTTGCAGGCAGACAATAGGTAAGGTCAGAGTGTTTGTCTGTTGCTGCCATGTTTGTCTGTTGCTGCTGTGTTTGTCTGTTGCTGCCGTGTTTGTCTGTTACTGCCGTGTTTGACCATTTTTCATAGTTGTTTGTCCTGTTGTCTGCTTGGTCTGTGATTGTCTTCTGCTCTGATGTCTCGTTAATGTTTGTGCGCAGTAATGCTAGTGATGTAGTGTTGTCTCATAAAGCAAGCTGGGAGTGTGAAGATCTTGAGCTTGTTCCAGTTTACTGGCGATAATTAAGGGGAGTTACCAGTGTATTTCATAGCAAACTACATAGTTATATTATTCATAATTACACCCAGGTTTCCTGTTGACTTACTTATCACTAAAAACTTACCAATTTGTTGTGACACGGTTACAAGTTGTTGATCTGTTCAGAGCGATATTTGTCGAAGTTTGTGAGTAACGGGTTTTTCTGAACAAATCAGACGTCACACCAATGGAGGGAGCTGTAAATAATCCTGTTAAGGTGCAATTCCCATCTGGAAGTTACAATATTAGCATATAAGATTTTTAACAACAAATAAGACTACACATTAATTTTAGCTGAAATAGCTAAGATTTTCTATTGATTTTAATCTTAAAATTCAACGTCTGACATAACAATGGCATAGTCTTATCTTACCTGTTGTAAGAGTTAAATCATTCTTTGTTGTTTGTGCCATAAAAATGAGGTACAATTACATAAACAGTATCTTATTTTTTTCTGCTCTCACTTCTAGCAGTGGCTTCATGTGTCACTTCCGTGTTTTCACACTAAGCTATTAGGATGGGGTTGCGAACTCCATTTACCCAACAGATCGATCAAGGGAGACCCTGTGGTCTAGTGTTTATGACACTTGACCTTATCAGCAAGAGAAATAGGGTTTGATTTAAGGTGAAGTGATTCAGGCACATTTCACGAAATCTCAATGAGGCTATGATGACATCAGCAATAAAAAAAAAGACAAAAAAAAAAAAGACTATGATGACATCAGCAGTAAAAAAAAAACACACATGTGACGTAATCGACAATGTTGGGCGTTGATTGGTAGAAGAAGGTATGAGTCTAGCAACCTCATTGAAAGATGTTCCTTGAAAATCAGATAGAAGCAAGTTCTTTTATTACATTTTAGTTTTTTATTGTTTATAAAGTGATATTTATTTTAATATTGTTGCTCTTCTTAAAATATTTTATTTTTCCTTGTTCCCTTTCCTCACTGAGCTATTTTCCCTGTTGGAGCCCCTGGGCGTGTAGCCTCCTGCTTTTCCAACTAGGGTTGTAGCTTAGCAAGTAATAATAATAATAATAATAATAATAATAATGATAATAATAATAATAATAATAATAATAATAATAATATAGTAGGAATGAAACATTTTAAGGGATATGTAAACATTTACGTGTCTCAGTGTAAAAGAAGACAGGATTGAAAATGAAAGTAATAATGAGAACATTTGAATACCAATTTACGCTCAATAGAATACATCTAGGGGTTTTAAGCCCATTCCTTATTTAATATACATATGTACTGTAAGTATATATATATATATATATATATATATATATATATATATATATATATATATATATATATATATATATATATATATATATATATATATATATATATATATATATATATATATATATATATATATATATATATATATATATATATACATATACACACACATATATATTATATATATCTATATATATATATATATATGTATAATATGTAAATGTAAATTGCGAACTTCTCTTTATATGACGGGTTTCTGACGGGCGCGATAAGTTTTATAGTTTTCATACTTTAAGGTTACCAAATTTCCTTTGATATTCTTAATTTTTGCATGAATTTTAAATATATTCATACTAAAGTTTTACGTTTTTCAGATGAATACTTTTTTGGGTAAAATGGGATTTTGTTTGCTTTTTATATTAGTATTAAAAAGAAAATATTATTTTTAAAGTTTTAGATCGTCGGTATTTCACAAAAAAAAAGGTGTCATATTGAAAGCTCGTATATTTATCCTCTTTCTAAAGTATATTTACTCCTAGAATAAAATAACTTTTTCATAATACACAACGAATATGCAGATGTTACACTCATTATTATTAAGATACAGTTAAGTGAAAGATCAGTGAATAACAGAGTATAGTTTGATCAAGAGCATAGCCTGATAGAGCAGTACTTGTATCAATGAGTACAAAGAATTTAATTTTTTCATTTATGTATAAGTAATGATGTATCCGCCGTAAAAGTGTCTTAGCAGGTTGATACGAGTTTTAAGAGGTTTATATAAATATGTAAATTTATGAAAAATAATGTTATAGTTAGAATGTAATGGCCGAGGACCATGAAGCGTGAAGTAGGTAACGATGATTGGAGAATTATTGATTTAAAGGTCAAGATAGAGGCGACTGGCCAAATCTAACCGTGGACCTTTGCGTTCAAAGGCGTAATAGATGATGATGATGATGAAGAATGATTTAAAATATACCGTAGATTTCGGGGACGGAACACCAACAATAGCTAAACGATTACTGTACATACATGCGAATATATATACATACACACACATTATATATATATATATATATATATATATATATATATATATATATATATATATATATATATATATATATATATATATATATGTGTGTGTGTGTATGAATGAATTCAGTGTGTTTGAAGTCGAAGCTATCCCAAAAAACTAGAGAGATGGGAAGCCCCGGGATATGATGGAATAACTGCCTAGATGAGGATGGTGGCAGAAAATAAACTGACTCCCAGACTACTTGTAATATTATTTTGTAGAATGTGGCGTGAAGAGGCAAAACCTGATGAATGGAAGTTAGGAGTGCTGGTAAAAAAGAAGAAGAAGAAAACAAAGACCTGACTGATTGCAATAATCACAGAGGCATAACACTTACGTCAGTTGTTATGGAAATATATAGTATGGTTATATCAAAGAGACTGGATAGAAAGATTGATGAAAAGCTGAGAGATGAACAAACAGGATTTATAAAAGGTAGAAGTTGCACTGACCAAATTTTCATTTTGAGACATGTTGTACAGCAATGCGTATAATATAGAAATCCCCTTTTGACGGCATTTGTGGACTATGAAAAAGCCTTTTATAGCGTGTGCACAAACCAATTTTGTGGAGTCCTGCAACATTATGAAATTCCTCTTAGATATGTAAATTTGGTTAATTCTGTTCATGAGCATAGCAAGTGCAAAGTTAATGATAAAGGAGTCTTATCAAATAATTTTCCAGTGAACAGCGGAGTACTCCAAGGGAATATGCTGTCACCTATGTTGTTTATCCTCCTCATGGATTTTGTAATGAGTAGAACAGTCAGAGATGGTGAAGAAGAATTGGACTGGATTGGTGATAGGAATTTAGCAGACCTAGAGTATGCTGATGATGCTGTCCTTCTTAGCAGAACACCACAGGATTTGCAATGCTTTCTCACCAGAATACATGAAATATCACACGAGCTTGGGCTGAAGATAAATAGAAGAAAGACAGAGATGATGAGAATGGAGTATATAATGGAAGATGAAATATCATTGGAAGGAGGAAGGATTAATGAGGTTAAATCTTTGAGTGTTTAGGAACTATAATCTCCAATACAGGGTCTTTGGAATTAAAGTTTAGTGAAAGATTGAAAAATCAAATCAAATAATGGCTAGGTTAAGTGAAGTTTGGAAATCAAATCACCTGAAATTACTTTAAAAAATCAGACTATATATCAGTTTAGTGAGATCGGTGTTACTCTATGGCATTGAGTTATGGTATTGTATTGAAATAATCTCCGATAGATTAGAAAAAAAAGCCAGCAGAAGGATATTGGGAGTTAAATGGCAGGACTGGATTAAAAATTAAACTACAAGAGAGATTACTCGAGTGCCATATGTGGATGAGATCATGATGAGGGGTAGATGTAGATGGTTTTGGTATGCTCTTCGCACTCCTCAAGAGATATTAGTTCACCGAACGTTCAGCTGGTCTCCACAAGGCACTAGAGGAGTTGAAAGACCAAGGCTATCAAGCGCGAAGTATATGATGAATGGAAAGTATTGAATTAAAAGCTCAAGATAGAGACGACAGGTGAAATCTAACCGAGGCCCTTTGCGTTGATAGGCGTAGGAGGAGATGATGATGATGATGATGATGATGATAATGATGATATATATATATATATATATATATATATATATATATATATATATATATATATATATATATATATATATATATATATATATATATATATATGTGTATATATATGGATATACAGTATGTAAATGCAGCATTTTATAGAAACCATTTGTGTATACAATCATTTAATAAGCTCTGTTTTTCAACTTGGTGATTAGGGTTAAATTGTATTGTAGATATTTTGTCCGTTTTACATGTAAACATTGTTCAGTCAGTTTTGGATAGTTACTGCTGTAATTTGTTTGTTAATTGTTGAGTAGTTCTTGAAAAGATTGTTAATCCTGGTAGTTATCAGTGTTGGAATTACAATGTAACAATTATATGTTCTAGAAATAGGATCAAGGTTTTTTGATGACTGACAGAGTAGAAGAAGTCTTCAAAGTGTAAAGAACATTTCTTTGGAAATTCGTTTCGCTTGTATTGGATGTAGCTTAGAGTAACACAGATGTAAGTTTATTTCTTTACTGAAATTTGTATATATTCTATTTCATGTTTGTGGTGTTTTGTAGTGAAATCAAACTATTATCAATTCTTTGTTTATTATGGAATTTCTTTTTAACAAATTTAGTAAGTTTGTATTTTGTTGTTTTCAGTTTCTTGAACCTCGTCGCCCTGCACTACTAGCAAAGTACTCATCATTGGTTCTCTGGTCTTGGAGTACTGACCAACTACAGTATAAGCTTTTACAGTTATGGTCAACTTAAGTTGTAGTGCTTAGTGTTAAGTGATTTAAAGCTTTAAGTTGGTTTAAAGTGTCTTGTGATATCAACTTGAACTTTATATCAAATTTTTAATAAAGTGTGACGTGAGTAACAGTATCTGTGTCTTTTCTACATTTCATCCCTGTGGCTTTGAAGAAAACGGCAGCTACACAGTATATATATATATATATATATATATATATATATATATATATATATATATATATATAGATATTTATATGAATAATGAACTGAATGTTCAAATGTATAATCTAGTTTTCATGATAGTTAGAAATGGAGTAATAAATGTAAAGTTAAGAAAACTTAAAACACATACACATACGCACACACATTTTATATATATATATATATATATATATATATATATATATATAGTGTACATATATATATATATATATATATACATATATATATATATATATATATATATGTATGTATGTATATATATATATATACATGTATGTATATATATATATATATATATATATATATATATATATATATATATATATATATATATATATATATATATATATATATATATATATATATATATATATATATGTATATGTATATATATATATATATATATATATATATATATATATATATGTGTGTGTGTGTGTGTGTGTTTGTGTGTATGTATATACTGTTAACGAAAGTATCATGAGAGCACAATAGAGTAAAATCTTTTCCAATACATTCAAGCAACTCACCTTCATAGAAAAATGCATGACACTGCCATCGCAAGCACGTAGAAGCGCAGCCAATCGGAGATAATGTTTTCGGATGTCCCCAAAATTCATTGGAGCAAAAGTTCTCTCCTGATCGAATATAGGCCACCAAGTCCGGTGCAGAAGCCACAAAGTCCTTTCCAGGCCAGATCCGAATAAGGGCCCAGCTGACGTAGATCAGGACCAACGTGGGTTTAGGCATCTTCTTAGCGAGGTGAAATGAGAGTAGTCTTGCTCTCCTATGGGGGGTTAAGATCAGGACCTCTTCTTGGTTGTCAGTTTCCACAAAGTCATTTAGAAAAAAAATTCTATTTTAGTTTATCAATTGTTCTTTTTTTAATAGTTATAATAATGATAAGAAGAGATGATATACTCATTCCTTAAAGGCTATAAAAAACGATAAATTATCTGACAGCTGAATTAAGCAGATTGGATCATCAGATATTATTCTCTGTGTCTCGGAGGACGAATTTGGAATATGAACTCTCAGAAAATTGCGGATTTGTTTTTTTAATTAATGATGAGATATGTTTAATTGATCAGGAGGATACAGCAGAGACTAGAGAAGATTTGCATAGCATGGTAAAGTGAAGCTGGAATCCTATGAATGGGCTGCCATGGAAAGGACTGTGAGTCAACCTAGAGTTATAGTGCTCGTCAAGTAAGGAAAACACTGGATATTTATACAATATAAAAGAGGAACAGATTTAATACAAGTAAAGAATCTCAAACTATTAGACATATTCTGCACTTGGTTTCATGTCATGACGTTGAGGTTGATAATAGAACAAGAAACCACTTGCAAAAACTGCAGGCTGGTAGCATAAGTAGTGAGTGAAAAACAAAATTGCCGAATAAAATTTAAAGATCTATTGTAATAGTACACATCCAGTGATGATAAATGGTTCACAATTTGAGGATTAAGAGAGAAGGAGAAAACGAAACTGATTTTGGGAATTTTCTTAGTGAGAGGACGACAAATGGAAGAGGCAGGAAAACTGACGAGTGGCACTAAAAATTGCTGACAGTACTGAGTGGGTATGAGAGTATGAGAGTGAGATTTGAATTTGGGAATTTAATTGTGAGAGGATGATAAATGGAAGAGGTAGAAGAACGAAGGGGTGGCTCTAAAGATTGCTGAAATGAGTAAGTGGGCAAGGGGATATTAGATTTTGGGAATCAGCTGTATGAGAGGATGACAAATGGAAGAGGTAGGTGAATTGAGTGGCACTAAAATTACTGAAAGGACTGAGCGGGCATGGGTATGATATTGGATTTTAAGAATTTCATCGGTGAGAGGATGACAAATGGAAAGGGTAGGAGAATTAACGGGTGGTATTACTACTGAAAACACTGAGTGGGTATGGGGATAATATTTGATTTTAGGAATTTGTTGTGTAGGAGGATGACAAATGGAAGAGGTGGGAGAATTAATGGGTGGCACTAAATATTACTGAAAGGACTGAGTGGGTATGGAATGTTATTTGAATTGAATTTGCTGTGTGGGAGGATGACAATTGGATGAGGTAAGAGAATTAATGGGTGGCATTAAATATTGATGAAAGGGCTGAGTGGGTATGGGGAAGATATTTAAATTTAGGAATTTGCTGTGTGAGAAGATGACAAATGGATGAGGTAGGGTCATTAATGGGTGGCATTGTTACTGAACTGACTTAGTGGGTATGGGGCTGATATT
>NC_090727.1:123285855-123300855 GCF_036898095.1 Palaemon carinicauda | reverse complement strand
GCCTAGCCCTTTGTGGTTCTGGCATATTAACCCATCAGCATTCTCCTTTATAAAGAGAGTCGCCAGTCTGTTGCCAATGCTGCTACTTACGGCTCCGTCATCTCCATCGGCATTTCCTTTTCTAAGGCCTAGTCCTTCGGGGTTCTGGCCTTTTAACCCGGCAGTGTTCTTCTTTATAAAGAGAGTTGTCAGACTGTCGGCAATGCCGATAGTTACGGCTTCGTCGTCTCCGACGGCATTCCTTTTCCGGGCCTTTTTGTAGTGATACGTCGCTATGTTATTGATGTGGCCTATACTGCCACACTCATTTTGTTACGACATGATATTTGATACAAATTATCATCGTTTATTTTGCTGCCGTCTTTATCGACACTGTCGTAACTGGTGGAAGTTCTCGCCCAGTCTTGGGTATTTTTGGCCTCAGGCCATGTCTTGCTGATGGAAGGGTTCCTAAAGGTAGCCTACTAAGGGATATTTGCTTCAGTGATACTCCCATAGATTTAAAACCAAAGGTCTCCAGGGTTCCAACTCCTGGCACGAGTATCCAATGAAGGATATCGTGTAATATCGGGATGTATTTTTATATACGATACATGGCAATCTTCACCCCAAATATATTTAACACTTCGATGCAAGGGGGAAGAGTGGCAAAAAGGAAGGGGTGCCATTCTAGGTACCCGGTGGATCCCCTTCCCTACTACTACTGTGACTCCATTCCTATTCTTGTAGCCTGCTAAGAGTGTGTGTGCTCTCCCTTAGCCCGGTGTTTTTCAAGTTTTGGAATTTTTCTCATCATGCAGTCATCAGCATCTTCGTCATCTGGAAAGTTGAGTATTCAATCTTTCCTTGGTGTAATTTTGGTCTCACTATTCACGGTTAAATTCATTATTTAAGTGTGTTTTGGTGAGCATTGCCGATACCGGAGGCTGCCATTTAATGACTGCTGTCGCCCCTTATATTATTGTATATTATCTAGATAGTCTGGCAACCCTTTCCAGACTTTACGCTAATATGTTAGCTGTTTAGGCAATTTATATAAGATGTGATATTGTATGTATGAATTTTAACTTTTCAAGTTATTAATCGACTTTCCTTTAACGTATTCGTGCCGGAGCCCCGGTGGTACTCGGCCTTGGCCGGGGCTCCTACCGAAGCATAATTATCTTTGCTCGTATATATGTTTGTAAAGTGTTTTCCCTTGTTTAGCCTCCGTCTTTATCATTTCTTTTCGATTCTGATGAGTCTATATATTCTCTCGAATCTATGAAGCATTCCAGATAAGTTATGATGATTGTTCTCTCTCTGAGAGAAGAGACTAATCCCTTCCTTCCCTCCCTGAGTGGTGCTGCCAGCATAGGCGGCCATCGCTGTCTGTCCTCATTGCTGTCGAGTAGAATGATGTTCTTCCTGCCTGTGGCTTTGAGACAGACAGTGGCATACTCGGGGTGCCCTTGTCTTGCCGATGGCAGCGTCGTCAGCACGAGAAGTCATACTTCCCAGTTCATTGTTTTGAGGAGGGCGACATGGCCTGCCACCACCTCTTATGACAATGAACTATAAGACCCTTGCCCACTCCCCCTCTGCCGTCTTGTGATGGCTTGTTGTCACAAGACCCTTTCGCTGGGATGGTTGCGTTACCAGCAGTTGTTCTGCCGGTGGCAGTTAGACCCTTCGTCTCGCTGCTGCCTTCTCCCTGACTTTCCTTCTTTGATAGGAAGTTGATAAGAATGTGGGAGGGCTGAGACGTCCTCTGAAGGCCATCGGCATGAAACCTTATGTACTTTGAAAGTCCTCAGCGCTCTCTTGAGTTGCTATTTGCATTCTTTAGCCACCAGCAGGCTAGTATGCAGATGCGTGGGAGCCAGAATCTGCCAGATTCTTCCCCCTTCCATTGGAACTTTCACTCTAGAAGGTAGATTGTAATTGGACATATAGTCCTCTGATACTTCCTGCTATTATATCCATTCATAATAGTGGGAAATCCTACTTCTTTAATCTTTCTCACTTTCTTTTGGTTAGCACTATCAGGTACTAACCTACTGAAGTCTACTGAATATGATTATACAGTAGTATATATGTTTTCTAACATATCCTGTGTTCCCTATCGCAGACAATTGTAGAGACCACAATCTTTTATTGAGGTTGAGTAATCCCTCAACACCCAGATGGTTTTCCTTGATCATCTGGGATTTACTATACCCAATCTCCAATCTGTATCAATACAGTACTACAGTTGGATGATGTTGGTATAAATTACTTACTAACACTAACTCTAGTTTCTAGAGTTTCTCTCCCTTGTAACCTCCTCTATGAGGGAAACTTAATATTAATACGGATGGAGGTCTCATCAGTAGTCTGGGAAGAGAATTCACTCGGATATGTGTCTTTTCTTATTTCCCTTCAAGCGTACTGTCCTAAGCTACCATATGCAATAGTGATTACTATTGTTATTATATAATGCATGCTTTATATATCACTGAGATAAAAGACATTATACTCATGGAAAATTTCTCCTTCTTTACAGGTTGATCCTGGGGAGAAATGTGGTGTGATGTTCTGCAACCACAAGGAGAGGGACTTCTGTGGCCACACAAAGTTTAGGTCTCATGCCCCCTGCTGCGTCATCACAGGAGTCCTGAAGTATTGGAACCCGAAAGGTTGCACCATCTGCTCGCCGTTGCTAACTAACGGCTTCGGCGAAGCCCCTTTAGTTACCCCAGAGACTAGGGACACAGCGAGGGATACCCTTCGCAAGTGGGTAAGGGGATTCCAGAAGAACTCCCCGGGACCATACCTACTCAACGACTCCCTGAGGCGTATATTGTTCCCCAAGGCTCTTCCTAGCGAGGTGGTGTCCCAGGAACAGCTTCAGTCTCGCTTCATCCAGCTGAAGGTTGACTTGGACACCGATAGGACCGTAGAGAATATGGACATCCAGCAAGAGAGGATGTCAGAAGTGTCCTCCGACATGGAACAAGACCTGTTGCATGGCATCCCTGAATAGGACGAGGATCTTCCCCTCATGAAGGAGGAGGAATCCATTTCAGCGGCAACTGAAGACCCCCAGTTTTCCTTGGCCGCATCCCAGGCATTGCCATCGACGTCCTCTGCACCGACTCCACAACCTGTTGCTGAGGCCAATGCGAGTGATGAGATTCTGGCATCTCAAAATCATGATGGAGTCGTTCCAATAGGAGCAGAAGGCCATGCAGGAGTTGTTCAGACAGCAGCAAAAGACCATGCAGGAAAAGATTGACTGTCTCGGGGCCGTCAAGGGCACATGTAAGAAGCCTCTTAGAGTGTCCGATCTCCCTCATTGCTACGAAACCAATCCCTGGAGGTGTGCGGAGCACATACCCATGATGGATGGAAAACTGTTCGTTTCCAAGAAGCTGGGAGCCAGAACTATTGTGGACCTCGCGTTCTGGCCTAACTTCTCATCTTATCCCGAGTGCTATGTGAGATTGCGGGAAGAGAGTGCAACCCAAAAAGAAACGGTCTCCAAGGAAGTCATCGTGTTTGAACACGATAAGGCGCAGGCCATCCCTCTGAAGACCCTCTGAAGATTGGAATATACTAATTATAAAGTTTCAGCGCTGAGCAAGAAGTACGCTACCTTTCTTGGCCCTCCCTCGATCTTCTTTCCCTTTACAGAGAAAGCGTTCGACTCTGTCGTCAAGGCTGCTGACCAGGGGAAACCCTGCCCGACTTTGGAAGAATGCTAGTCATTCTCCCCCTCACTGCCTACTAGTGAAAAGTGGAAGGATGTCCACCTAACTTTCTCCGTCTCCAAACTAGACCCGGAAATAGCTGGACAGCAGTTCAACGAGAACCTTCCTAAGTTGCCAGACCATATTCTGAAGAAGGAACAGGAGACGAAGCAGAGAACTGCTTGGAACTAAGTGCCAGCAAGCATAATGCCTCAGAAACCTTCCTTTTCCTAGCCAAGTCTCACAGGGGTACCCTTGTGAAGGACTTCTACGCTTTCCTCAGGGTGAAGAGAGCTTGCAGAGAGTTTGTCCTGGCTGCAGCGACCATCTGGCACGAACCACGGAAGTTGATTACCTCGAACATCTGTGCTAAAGACCTCTTTCTACAAGATCTGGTCCAAGAGGTCATTGCAAGGGCAGCGACAGAGAACAGGAACCTTCTCCAAAAATAGGGTATGTCCTCGAAGAGGAAATCCTCTACAGAGGGAGTTCCCCAACACAAGAAGAAGAGGGCAAGGAGACCTCGAAGACCTGCGCAAGTTCCCGCTACGGCCATGACCACAGTGCCTTAGACTACCTTCCAGCTGGTAACTCAGTCGCCTGTGTTCAACCCTACCTTTGAGAAACAGTCGACTTCCTTTTGTTCCAGCCAGAAAAGAAAAGGTTCCAGGAGAAGTTCTTCAAGAGGTAATTTCTCTCAGGCCCGAGGAGGACATGGTCGCGAAGGTAAGTCTATGACCCTCCAAGCAATGAGGGGTTTCAGGTAGGGGGCAGACCCCATCATTTTCGGGATCATTGGACCTTCGATCCCTGTGTCCCTACAGCCTAATTACGAATGGACTCGGGTGGAAATGGAGCAAAACTCCGCCCCGTTTTCCAGAATTCTTCCAACACTCCACCCCTTTGTTAGAAGAGTATATCTTAGAACTCTTGACCAAGAAGATGATAGGGAAAACGAAGTCCATCAAGTTCCAGGGAAGGCTATTTTGTGTTCCGAAGAAAGACTCAGACAAACTCAGAGTCATTCTAAACTTGTCTCCACTCAACAAGTTCATTGAGAACAATAAGTTCCAGATGCTTACTCTGCAACACATAAGGCCCCTTCAACCAAAAGAGGCATTCACGGTCTCAATAGACCTGGCATATGCTTACTGGCATAGTCACCTCTTCTCCCCCTACCTAGGATTCAGACTACAGAAGAAGTTTGTCTTCAGAGCAATGCCCTTGGACTGAACACAGCCCCAAAGATATTCACCAAGCTAACAGACACAGTCGTTCAACAGCTACGCACTGAAGGTGTTCAAGTGGTAGCTTACTTAGACGATTGGTTGGTATGGGCAGCATCCAAGATTACTCGTCTGCAGGCAGCTCAAAAAGTAATCTAGTTTCTGGAACACTTAGGCTTCAAGATCAAACGCAAGAAGTCTCGTCTCACTCCAGCTCAACAGTTCCAGTGGTTGGGAATCCAATGGAACTGAAGTCCCACCACCTCTCCATTCCATCCAATAAGAGGAGAGAGATAGCGGGATCTGTCAGGAGACTAATCCGTTACAAGAAGGTTTCAAGACACCAACAGGAGAGAGTCTTGGGCTCTCTACATTTCGCAGCTGGGCTCTCTACAGTTAGCAGCAGTTATAGACCCAGTGCCAAAGGCACGTTTAAAAGATGCGTCAGGAGTCTGGAAGAAATACGCATCGAACGCTCGAAGAGATGTCTAGAGGAAAAACACATCAAACGCACGAAGAGATCAACTAAGGTTGACTCCGGCCTTGTTGTGCAGACAATTAAAGCTGTGGTCCACAGCCAAGAGTCTAGCGCGGATAGTTCCCCTATAACCACCACAACCATCAGTAGTAATCCATACGGATGCCTCCTTGGAAGGATGAGGAGGTCATTCTCACGACAGGAAGGTGAAAGGGACTTGGTCGCGCCAGTTCAGAAATTTCCATATTAACATTTTGGAAGCTATGGCAGTGTTCCTGATGTTGAAGAGACTATCTCCTCGCAGGTCAACCCACATCAGGTTGGTCCTGGACAACGAGGTGATAGTAAATTGTCTAAATCGACAAGGCTCGTGATCACCTCGCATCAACCATGTGATGTTAGCCATCTTCTACCTGGCAAGGAAGAAGAGATGGCACGTATCAGCCGTTCATCTACAAGGGATCCACAATGTGACGGCGGATGCTCTATCCAGGCGAAAGCCCATAGAGACAGAATGGTCCCTAGACGCAGACTCATTCTTCTTCATCTTGGGAAAAGTCCCAGAACTGCAGATCGACCTCTACGCAACGACCGACAAGAAGAAACTATCTCGTTACATAGCCTTACCTGGACCCTCAAGCAGAAGCGATGGATGCCATGTCTTTAGTCTGGAACAGGTGGAATAACATATACCTGTTTCCACCAACAAATCTCCTGCTAAAAGTCCTCGACAAGCTAAGATCCTTCAGAGGGACGGTAGCAGTGGTAGCTCCCAAGTGGCCCAAGAGCAATTGATTTCCTCTAGTCATAGAGTTGAATCTGAAGTTGTTTCCACTGCTGAATCCAGTACTGTCCCAACTGGTCCAGAAGTCTACTGTCTACGCTTCATCCTCAAGAACCAGCAACCTGCATCTCATGATTTTCTCGCCTGAGCGGCGAGCAAAAAGTTTGGAATCTCAAGGGATAAAGTTGACTTCATCAAAGGGTACAAGTCATGTTCTACTAGGAGACAGTACGAATCGTCATGGAAGAAATGGGTGACCTTTGTGAAAGAAAGGAAACCGACAGAAATATCAATAGACTTCTGTCTTGCATTCTTCATACACCTCCACGAGCAAGGCCTGGCCTTTACTACAATTACTTCTTGTAAGTCGGCCCTGGCTAGACCACTTCTGTATGCTTTCAAGGTAGACCTCTCAAGTGAAATCTATAATAAGATTCCGAAAGCATGGGCTAGACTCAAGCCTACAGCCCCACCAAAGCCCATCACGTGGTCTTTGGACAAAGTCTTGCACTATGCTTCGAACCTTGATAATGAGAACTGTATTCTAATGGATTTGACACAGAAAGTTATCTTTCTGTTTGCAATAGCTTCAGGGGCTAGAGTTAGTGAAATTGTGGCCTTATCTAGAGACGAAGGCCATATCCAGTTCCTGGACTCAGGAGAACTAGATTTGTTTCCCAATCCTACCTTTCTCCCTATGAATGAGCTACCCACCTAGAGGTGGGGTCCTTGGAGAATCTGCCGATTGAAAGAAGATGCCTCTCTATGTCCAGTAGAGTTTCTTAAGATCTATCTTCGAAGAACTTCAAACTTCAAGGGAAGACAGCTGTTCAGAGGCGAAACCTCAGGTTCGAACCTGTCTTTAAAACAACTGAGAGAGAAGCTCACCTACTTTATTCGCAGGGTCACGATCCGAGGAAAGTTGCTTCTTCGCTGAACTTCTTTCAGCATATGGACTTTGAGAGACTCTGCTCGTACACCGGGTGGAAGTCATCCAGGGTCTTCTATAAACATTACGCGAAGCAAGTACAAGAGATAAAACATTTTGTGGTGGCGGCTGGTAGTGCGATTAAAGCTGCCGTCTAGTGCTGCGATGAACAGTGGACTATTTTGGGACTTTACAGTGCTTCGGGTGCGTTGGCATACGTACCCGCTTGTGCAGATCACAACTATGGTTGACACACTGTTCTTAGTAGGTGCATATCTGATCGATACACCAGTGCCGAGTGAATGTTTGCGTTACGGTGTTTTATACATTTCCGAACATCTGACTATGTCAGATATGTTTGGTTTTCACATCTTCCATTGAGTGGCATTATTTTGATAATGCATTTATGTATATTTTTTCTATATGAGAAAATGTGTTTTATGTGCTTTATGCTGGATCAGATACATACTTTGTTGAAGTTATATTTTGATAATCTAGTTTCCTAATAAAAATAGTTAATCTGTATTTGCGTCTTATTACTGCTCCCTCAGTTATATGCTAATAAAGTATGTTAGAGTTTTACTAAACCCTTATGGTGTTTAGGTTCTTGAAGTCACAATATTATTTTCATAAAGGAATAATCATGACCTTAGGTACTTAATGTATGTTAACAGGGTACGTTTCAAACTCTACCCTTTTTGTTCTGATGGAAAATACAAACCTTGAATCCGTATTGTCGACATCGACATTTCCCTGCAGGGGGCCAGGATGCAATAAGCCGGCTTCAGGTTTGGTATGCGTGAGAGATCATTGGATTTCCACATATAGGTCTGGTAGACCAGATAAGGAGAATCTATTCAAGGTAGAAGGCAGGTACCAAAACCCACATCTAATACTAATTTCAAGACATTTCTCTAGCATACTTCCATGAGCACGACATGGCCTGAGCCCAAAAAACCGATTTTGATCAGTGAAAAATCTATTTTTGGGTGAGATGGCCATGTCATCTTGATGGAACCTACCCTTTTGCTGATTTCCCAAAATATTTCATGTAGCCATTTCCGCTTAAAGGCAAGAATAGGAATGGAGTCACAGTAGTAGTAGAGAAGGGGATCTACCGGCTACCTAGAACGGCACCCCTTCCTTTTTGCCACTCTTCCCCCTTACCTCGATGTGTTATATCTATTTGGGGTGAAGATGTGTCGTATCTAAAAATACATCCCCTGATTTTATACGATATCCTTAATTGGATACTCGTGGCAGGAGTTGGAATCCTGGAGACCTTTGGTTTTAATTCTATAGGAGTATCACTGTAGCAAATATCCCTTAGATGGTTACCTTTAGGAACCCTTCCATCAGGACGACGTGGCCATCTCACCCAAAAATAGATTTTTCACTTTGATCAAAATCCGTTGATTATTCTGTCCCTGGTTTACAAATAGCCTTGGGAGTTGATGATGCCATTTCCTATCTGTGCCGTTAATGACGTCATTATTATTATTATTATTATTATTATTATTATTATTATTATTATTATTATTATTATATTATTATTTTTATTATTAAATGCTAAGCTTCAACACTAGTTGGAAAAGCAGGATGCTATAACCCCAGGGGCCCCAACAGGGAAAATAGCCCAGTGAGGAAAGGAAACAACAAGAATTAGAATATTTTAAGAATAGTAACAACATTTAAATAAATATTTCCTATATAAGCTATAAAAACTTTAACAAAACAAGAGGAAGTGATTTATGAGTATAAACCTCAAGTGCCATAAAGACCTTACTTCTACTACTTGTGAGGTATCTTTATGCTAGTCAGTTTTGGAGTTCTCTTTTGCAAAAGATTCTCATTAACTAGTCTTTAGTTAATTATTTCCATCACTTTATTCAGATCCTTTGAGGACGTGGATTGGATTGTGCATCTTACAAGTGGGATTCTATTACGATGCCCCTTGTCAAATTTTGGTTTAAATATTAGCCTTCTATTTTATCTTTGATTGCTCCAATTATCAATGCGTTGATATATTTTGTAAGGTAGTTGACTCCATTACCTTCCTATTAGCTCTCTCTCTGCGGAGAGAGTAGGATATTGTTTTTGAGGAGTATACTTGTTCCCTCTTTTATCTGAACAATATTCAAATGATAAAGGGGGACAATTTCAGTTGGCTTTACTTCTAATCCAACGCCATTATAGGAGTCTGAATATTGTGGCCCTTTTTTTCTCTTTGTGATAAAAGATTGTAATTACACACATTTTGGGATTTGATTTCCCAATATTTTGACTGAAATTTTGAATGATACTAACCCATTCCTTTCAGTGTGGTGATCTAAAGAGACCAAGGTACTCATGTTCGTTTTTCCTCTTTACAGGCGGAATCTTCGAAGAAGATACATTGTTGAGTTCCGTTCTGTGCCAGGACCATGATGTATCCCTGTGGTCATGATATCTACAGGATACATGCTCAATGCAGGAGAATGAAGGGTTCATTCTCCTATTGGGGCCCTCAGGACTGCAGTGTGTGTAAGGACTTGCATTATTTTGGATGGATATTGGAGGGTGTTCTTCCACAAAAAGAATGGTGAGCTAAAGGCTCCTCATCTTCCCTTCTGTTGCTTGGAAGGATATTCTTTTTCCGAATTCGGTGCCGGACTCGGTTTTGGGGTATGGTCCACCTAGACCCATTTCTACCATTCAGTTCCATGTAGATGAAACTTTAAGTTTTTTGAGCCTTGACGTGGACAATTTATCCTCGGTTTCTTCTTTATCTCCGGATAGAGAATTGGCTCTCCTGCCTGTAGAAGATTTGGTTGAACCCCTCCCTAGTGGATGATTCTTACTTGTCCGAATTGGACGAGGTTAATGTGACTTCCATGAGAGACTCGGTGCATTCCGTTGTTTCAACTGCCGTCACTACGGTGTCTGCTCTATCAACCGTTACGACTACGCCTCCCTTTTCAGGTATGCCTCCGGTTTCTGTCCCTCCTCCTTCCCCGGTCAAGCCGGGCGAACCAACACTTCCTACATTCTCATCTAACTTGGAAAATAGGTCCCTGTTGGAAAACATGAAGGCCTGTATGGAAGGGACCCAAGAATACCAAAGAAGGATGGGTAAAGCCTTACCAGAGGAGATTAAGGCTTTGAAATCTCCAGAGGATCCTTCTAAGTCTAAGGTTTTACCTTCTGAGCTTTCCTCTTACACACAACAGAGCCTGTGGAGGTATCCGGGTCATGCAGTGCTTTCTGAGGGTATTTTTCATATTGGAGAGGGGGATGGGCTCTAGTCCGATTGCTGATCTGGAAGGTTATCCAGATATAGAGGCCTACCCCTTTTGCTATGTCAGGTTAGCTGAAGGTGGCCCATGGGGACGACACTATTCCTAAGAAACGATTCTTCTAGTTTACACCAGAGCGCGGCATCTGGCAGTGAAGGACATAAAGATAATAGGGTGTATTAGCACACAGTTAGGTGCTTTTACTGAAAGGTTGGACACTTTTATAGCGCCCAACACAATGGTTTTTCCCTTTGCTTCGAAAAAGCCTTCAAGGAGGGTAAGTCTCTTCCGGTCTTGGAAGAAGGGAAACTCGTGTCACTCGTTCTTTCCCTTGACACTGAACACTGGTTAGATATTCAGTTTACTTTTGCTAAAGGGAAATTAGATAAGTATATAGCCAGCCAGCAATTAATGATAGACTGCCGATATTTCTGGCACACCTACTTAACGCGTAACTGGAGGCTAGGGAGAGACTATCAGCTTCGATGTCTCTTCAATGCTTTGTAGAAATGATGATTGGTAATCTGTTGATGCCCCTGTCTTTTCGCTTTTGGCCAAGCTGCACATGGCTACTTTTATGAAGGATCTTTTTAACATTTTTCGGGCTCGAAGAGTCTGAAGGAAGCATGTTTTAGCTTCCCCGATCATTCGTCTTGAACCGAAGCGTCTTATTGACACCTGTATTTGGGGTAAAGATCTTTTTCCACAAAATTTATAAAGGAGATCTTGGATAAAGTGGCAGCAGAACATGAGAGTCTTTTCCGGAGATGTGGAAGATACCAACAAAAAGGGAGTTTATTCCTGAGAATGGCTCTCAACCTAAGAGGGTCCGTACACCAACATACCTTAGGAGGCCCTTCATCTCTGCTTCAGGTAGTGCTTTGCAGAATATTTTCACTGTTCCTACTAAGGGCACACATCCGCAGCCAAGCAATGAGGATACTCCAGTAACGGGAAGACTAAAATGGTTCAATGACAGATGGCTGTTCAGTCCTTGAGCACAAAGCGTAATTTCCAGTGGTTTAGGCTGGAAATGGAGGAGACAAACCACGAGGACCAAGAGATTTTTCCAGAGATCAACACCACATCTGGTACGATATGTGCAGGACCATTGCACGAAATCTATGAAGTTTCGAGGTCGTCTATTCTGCATGGTAAAGAAAGTTTTGATAATTCCTTGAACTATTCTCGACTTGTCCCATCTAATTCTATTCGTTCTTTGTGACAAGTTCTGGAGGCTGACTATTTCGCAGATACGGATCTTACTACTTTCGGGGGGTTTACACTGTCTCTATAGATCTTACCGACGCTTATTGGCATCTTCTGATAGGTTGACACTTCTCCCCCTACTTTGATTTCAGACTAGAGAGAGAGGCTTATATATTCAGAGCTATGCCATTCGAGCTCCCTCAGCAAGGGAATGCACGGAAGCAACATATCACGTAGCAAGATTCCTCCAATATCTAGGATTCCAAATAAGCTTCCAGAAGTCAAGGCTGAACCCGGATCAAGGGTCCCCGTGGTTAGGGATTTGCTGGAATCTAAAGACTCATGCCCTCTTTATTCCTGGTGCCAAGAGGAAGGAAATAGCCCGGTCAGTTCGGTCTTTCATCTACATGAGAAAGTCCACCAGACGTTGTCAGGAAAAGGTTCTGGGCTCATTTCACTACGTTTATATAAAAAACCCTCTTCTTAAGGTCAGACTCAAAGATGCAAGCAGGGTTTAGAGGAAAGGAGCTTCCACAGCTCCCCGCGATCATCAGTGGACGACCGCGGAGTTGCTTTGACAGCAATTCCGTTGGTGGTCACATGCCAGGAGTCTTTCCAAGATTGTTCCATTGTATTTTCCTCCTCCTACAGTGTTTCTACCTGCAGACGCCTCACTGGACGGTGGGGGGGGGGGGGGTTTCATGCTCCTCTTAGGAAAGTGCAAGGTCGTTGATCCTAGAGTTTCAAGCAATTCCACTTCAATATTCTGGAGACCATGGCAGTCTTCTTATCCCTGCAAAGTCTACATTTACAAAACAACATTCATTTCCATCTTCCATTGGACAGCAGAGTAATAGTTCGTTGCGTCGACAGGCAAGGGTCAAGATCTCCCCTAATAAACCATGCAATGGTTGCCATTTTTTTATTGGCCCAGAAGAAGAGATGATTTCTGTCTACATCTCATCTCACTGAATCCGGAATGAGATGGCAAACTCCTTATCTCGAACACATCCACTAGAGACAGAATGGTCTCTAGATAAATCATTCCCTTTCATGCAGGAGGTAGTCCCAGGTCTTCAAGTGGACCTGTTTGCAACGAGCCTCAACCAGACACTTCCCAATTATGTGGTACCATTTGTAGATCTAGAGTTGATAGGCATGGCTGTGTTATACATGAATTGGAATCATTTGGAGAAGATTTATGTATTCTTACACTTCAATCTTCTCTTGAAGGTGTTAGACGAGTTCTGATCGTTCAGGTGGACAGCATCCCTGGTTGCTCCTCTTTGGCCGACGAGCAACTGGTATCCTTTGGTGACATGATGAACTTCAGGCTGGTACCTCTACCCAGCCCGAGCCCGACTCGAGAAGTACAGAGGATAACTGTCTTCGCTTCATCCTAATAACCGAATGCCCTTCATCTCATGATTTTTTCCCATTAGCCCTGGGTAAAAAGATTTCAAATTCAACAGAACAAATTGGCATTCGCGGAAAATTATAGAACTTCCACCACTTTGAATCAGTATGGAACTTCGTGGGAGAATTGGGTTCGATATGTGGAAGATAAAAATCCATCTTCTAAATCGATGGAATTTTGTTTAGGCTTTCTGATCGACTTACATGCGAAAGATTTTGCATCCTCCACGATTGCGTCATGCAAGTCGGCCCTAGCTGGACCCATTTTATATGCTTTTGACATAGATTTTAACTCTGTCATCTTCGTCACGATTACGAAAGTTTGCGCCAGGTTGAGACCAGCAGTCCTGCTGAGGCTGATCTCCTGGTTATTGGATAAAGTTTTATAACTAGCTCTGGAAATTGACAGTCAAACAATGTCTTTCCGAGTTTTATCTCAAGGAGGGCTTTTTCTATTAGCTATGGCTTCTGGTGCTCTGATTAATGGAATTTTGGTTCTCTCTAGAGATGAGGGTCACATAGAATTTACAGACAATGGTTTATTTCCTTTGAAGAGCAGACCCGGCAAGCATGCCGTTGGGTCATGGCCCTAGGAAAGTGGAATCATCTCTGAACTCCTTTCAGTATATGTCATTCGAAGCTTTACAAGCTTATCCTGGTTGGAAGTACACCAGGGAGTTTTTCAAGCATTATATGAAGCAATTGGATGAAGTTCGTCATTTTGTGGTGGCAGCAGGTAATGTTATAAAACCTGCTGCGACGACATAGCCCTCTAGTGCGTTCTTGGGCATTCTTCCAGCTTATTTTCTTTAATAAGTAAACTTTCGGTTTTTGCTTCATGATCTACATTAAACAATTTTCAAATATTTTAAAATTCAGGATTCAATTTCGTTTCTCTGAATTTAATGTGTACCTACACGAGCATACTATTCCTATTTTAGAACTGAGTTAAATATAATTCAGTTTCTTTGGTTAGGTATTTTGCATTTAGCCATATACTGCAATATTCTTTATCTTAAAATTTCCTTCTTCAGGAGTTCGGGGATATATCATCTTGTCTCCTCCTAAGATTACTTAGGTAAAGAATTTTATCGGAAATATAGTTTGGGGTACACTGGTAGATCACAGTGCTGTTCATATATACTGTATTAAAATTTGCTCAATTAGATGGTCTAATGAAAATAATATAATGTTGGATGATTTTATTGCTAGACTTAATTCTTAGTAGAATTAAACTTAGCCTACTATAGTCAATTTCTACCAACGCTGTACATTAAGAATCTATTTAATGATAAGTATTAGTTCTTCAATGATTACTCACTACGTTCATGATATTGGTAATATGTGTTCTTCACAACTGATACAGGGAGTGTTCTTCACCACAGGGATGGGGGATAGAGGGTCATAGATCCATCCTCTTAAAACACTACCATATTTTCCAAATCAAGTTCATTTTGGATTCTTTTTAAGGTAGAAATTTATGATTATACTTCATCATATAAGTGGTGAGCCCCCGTTTATGGCAGGTTTTTTTCATGGATAAGCCTCATACCGAGTATAAATAATTCTCTGGTACACTTCCATCAGGACGACATGGCCCGAGCCCAAAAAAGGGATTTTGACGTAGGAAAAAATATATTTTTGGGTGAGATAGCCATGTCGTCCTGATGGCCCACCCGTTACGTCCTACTTTTCCCCACCCCTTTGCTCGTTGGAAGCTTCTATTTCACAGTAGCTCAGCTGTGATGTGGAATGAGAAGCAGGAACGTATAGGGGCACTAGAATGTGATAATAGGTGTAGCGGCTCCTTACTTATTCTTCCCCTTAGTGGATTAGACTGGGTAAGGTCTGTTTGGGGTGCAGTTACCTATGGTTATCTTAGGATACGTCCCTGATTATACACGATATAATCGGATAGTCGTTTCCGGGGGTTGGAACCCCGTGATACCTTACGGTAATTCTCTTGTAATATCA
>NC_090727.1:123233355-123283355 GCF_036898095.1 Palaemon carinicauda | reverse complement strand
TATACATATATATATATATATATATATATATATATATATATATGTATATATATATGTATATATATATATATATATATATATATATATATATATATATATATATATATATATATATATATAGGTTCTAGGCACATTTACCGACAACAATTAATCAACAACCCATTCTCCGGCAACAATATGGGAAAATTTAAGATGTCCATTCCATTCCTCTTCAAACATAGGAACTCTGGCTGTGTTAAGCTGTATTCTAATTTTTTAATAAATAAATTGGATCCCTGATTTTGTATATTTTTATCTTTTTGATATAATGAATTTATCATTTTGGTATAAGAATTACTTACTTTACTCTCTTATATAATTATCTTAAAAACTGGTCTTTATTTAGGATTCTACAAACCTGCATATTTTTTCCATATTATTAAGAATAATTAAAATTAATTTCTAATGAGGAAATAAAAAAAATTAAAAACACAACTACCAAGATGATTAAAAAACCCTAAATCTGGTTTATTTAAAATCAGAAAGCCAGGGAGCTAGATTATGGACTATCGTCCGTCAACAACCAATGACGTTGTTGTATGAAGGATATTTTTCTACAATTCATCCTATCCTTTTATAAAAGTCACAGTTTTTCTTTCTTGTTGGTTGAGATTAAGTACCACCAAAGTATTGACCGACTTTTACATCGTTATACCTTTGTTCTTGAAACAAGTAGTCGAAAAATTTCCAAATATCAGGGTGGTTTCCAGGAGCCTGTGTTTCAAATGTTCTGTGCCGCATTATTCATTTTTCGTAACGAATTCAAAGCTGTTTCTTAAACATTCCACATCTCAAGATCAGACTTCAGAGATCTGCGACAGTGGCTTCATCTGTCAGTCCTTCGTACATAATTCCTGGCTCAGGATCCAGGCCAGGAATTATGTACGGACTGCCAAAGGTTCATAAAAATAATTGTCCTTTAAGACCTATTTTGTCTGCTTGTGGGACGCACAATTATAATATAGCTAAATTTTTGGTTCCGGTAATAGCCCCAATAACAGTGAATGAATATACAGTGAAGGATTCTTTTTCATTTGCTAAAGAAATTTCAAACTTAAACTTGGGAAAATGTACAATGGCAAGCTTTGACGTGGAGTCTCTTTTCACTAATATTCCTTTGACTGAGACAATAGATATCTGCGTGGAAGGGTTGTTTGGAGACGAAGAACAAGTGAATGGCTTTACAAGGAAGGAGATGAAGGAACTGTTGGGATTTTCTGCTAAGGATTGTTTATTTTTATTTGATAAAAAGTTTTATGTACAGGTTGATGGTTGTGCTATGGGTAGCCCTATGGGACCTAGTCTCGCAAATGCCTTTCTTGCCTATTATGAGAACATCTGGTTAAATGAATGCCCTACTGATTTTAAACCTCTTTTTTATAGACGGTATGTCGACGACACATTTTTGTTATTTCGTAGCCCAAGTCATGTCCAACTGTTTTTAAACTTTTTGAATTCCAAACCCCAAAATATAAATTTTACTAGTGAAGTGGAAATGGATGGTACCATATCTTTCCTTGGCATCAACATTCATAAATTTGGTACTGGGTTTAACACATCTGTCTACAGGAAACCAACGTTCACAGGCTTATGCACTAAATCCTCCTCTTTTATCTCTATACAGTATAAGAGAAATCTTATCTGTACTCTCACTTATAGAGCGTATAACCTTTGCTCTAATTACCTCAACATTCATAAGGAACTGACGTATATTAAAAAACTACTTTATAACAATGGATTCCCGTATAATTTTACTGATACTTATATAGGGAAAACACTAAGCAAACTCACACTACCACCTTGTGAAAGGAAACTAATTGCTCCTCGGAAAAATATCTTCTTTTCTATTCCATATCTGGGGTCCCACAGTTTTAAAATACGAAATCATTGCAGTAGAATTGTGCGTGAATTTTATCCTTAGGTATCATTGAAGATCGTGTTTTCCCCCTCAAATGCTATGTGCAGATTTTTCAAATTTAAAGACCGGGCCTCAGATGATCTTTGTTCGGGTGTCATATATAAATATAAGTGTGATCGCTGTAATGCATCGTATATTGGAAAAAGTGAAAGACATTACCGTGCAAGATTATCTGAGCACTTCGGTCGCTCACCTAGAACGGGTAATTATATGGCAAAACCACCCCATTCAGCCATCAGAGACCATTCCGTAAGTGAGGACCACCCTATGACCAAGGGGAATTTTTCCATCTTAGCCACTTCCCAGAGTAACCTCGACTTAATAATAATGGAGGCAATATTCCAGCACAAACTAAAACCAAACCTGGGCCGGGCAATGTACGAATTAAATTGTGTTTAATTTTATTTCATGTGAGTTTATAGCGCTGGCGCTTTGATCTTTTATTTTGTATTTAGATTGATTTTATAGTTTTATGTTAATTTCTTATTTTTATTTCATAAAGTTTTTGTATGTTCATTTTAAATTTTCTGTTTTAAATATTCATCATACTATGTTTTAACTTATATATTGTATCCTATTTTAGGCTCTGATGATGGAAATAGATTTTCCGAAAGCTAAGCAATAAAGATGTATATCATAACCCTGGTACTATTATTCATATTGAAACTCCGCTTTCCACGGAATAAATCAATAGCTGATATACATATATATATATATATATATATATATATATATATATATATATATATATATATATATATATACTGTATATATATATAGTATATATATATATATATATATATATATATATATATATATATATATATATATATATATATATTATAATTTATATATATGTATATATATATATATATATATATATATATATATATATATATATACTGTATATATACAGTATATATATATATAAATTATATATATATATATATATATATATATATATATATATATATATTAAAGTATTTATGTATCAAATACGCACACGCACACGCAACACACACACGGACACACAGAAACACACACACACACACATATATATATATATATATATATATATATATATATATATATATATATATATATATATACATACTTATATATACATATATATAAATACATATATAAATATATGTATTTATATATATTATACATACATACATATATATATATATATATATATATATATATATATATATATATATATATATATATATATATAAGGTATGGAAATCAAAGTAGTATTGCAAACAGAAAACGAAGATAAAGTTAATGAAGGAAATTCAAGAATTGATAAAACTGTTATCTTACGTCTGTACAACGAGATTGGTCGTTCTTGCTTCAGTCTCGGGAATGTTCTGCAACAATGTTCAGTGTTCATTACTGTTCTATATCTTCGAGGGAATATCAATTAAAAAAAAAGATCAGCTGGTTTCATTGTCACTTTAGGGCCACTAACTCGAGGGGTTGAGTTGTGCCTTAATCAATACTATAACTACTTCAATACAAGAAAGAGAGAAACAAATGAAGAATGAAGACCTTAGATAATTGGTGGGAATCATGAAAGTACGTTAAAGTGCACAGAGGGCGATGACGTGAATGAAACTATTCCTTAGACTCAATATTCTCAAGTAATTGACGCACTTCAAGGAAATCTTTTGTCTTCGAGTAGATTTCGTGCTTTCGCTGAATGGCTGTAGCTTTCCGGTAATTGACGCTGTGAACCTCGTCAGGGAATCGTAAACTCGGTTTATGAATAGGGACCCATTAAGGTCTACTAAACCTTTTAACTCGCATTAGCTCACATTTTTATGATCTTTATTATTTTCCTTTTTTAACCTAATTATTGTTGCTATAACTATAATTATCATAATTATTGTGTTTGTGTTGTTGTTGCTATCAAAGCCCATCTGCTGCATAGTGTGAGGTTTTCTGTTGCTTCCTGGATCCTTTGGAATCCATCACTTTCCTCGCTATATGTGCTTTTTCTGGCTGCACACTCTTCTGCATGATTCCTGGGGACGTTTTGGCTTCCATTATTTCTAGATTAATTCTTAATAAATTTGGGCACTTCCTCCATTGACATACATATAGCCTCCTTCACTCACTTCGTAGATCCGGGTACTTTTTTATTTTTTTCTTCTCTTCAATTCTTGTGTTCTTCGGTACTAGGTATCATGAATAACACTTTTTTTCTTTGTATTCTATACCAGAGTAACTTCTGGTTAATCTAGCTCTATTGCTAACCAATGCTTTTGTTTACGGCAAGAACTGTTCCTGCATGTTTTTTTTTCTTTTTGTATTTCTCATACTTATGGCTCTTCACCCTCCTTAATCAATTATTCCTCCCATGTACTCTTTAGCCATTTATCTTCACTGTCCTTTATTATTATTATTATTATTATTATTATTATTATTATTAGCTAAGCTACAACCCAGTTTGGAAAGCAAGATGCTATAAGCCCACGGGCTCCAACAGGGTAAAATAGCCCAGTGAGGAAAGGAAATAAGGAAATAAATAAAGGATGAGAAAAAAAATAGCCATGAATTATCTTAAAAAGAGTAACAGCATCAAAACAGATATGTCATACATAACCTGTAAAAAAACTTATGTCAGCCTGTTCAACATAAAAAAAATGAAAATAAAAAATGCTGCAAGTTTGAACTTTTGAAGTTCTACTGATTCAACTACCCGATTAGGAAGATCATTCCATAACTTGGTCACAGCTGGAATAAAACTTCTAGAATACTGTGTAGTATTGAGCCTCATGATGGATAAGGCCTGACTATTAGAATTAACTGCATGCCTAGCATTATGAACAGGATGGAACTGTCCATGAAGATCTGAATGTAAAGGATGGTTAGAATTATGAAAAATTTTATGCAACATGCATAATGAACTAATTGAAGGATGGTGCCAAAGATTAATGTCTAGATCAGGAATAACAAATTTAATAGGACGTAAGTTTCTGTCCAACAAATCGAGATGAGAATCAGCAGCTGAAGACCGGACAGGAGAACAATAATCGAAACAAGGTAAAATGAAAGAATTAAAACACTTCTTCAGAATAGTCTGATCACCAAAAATCTTAAAAGACTTTCTCAATAAGCCAATTTTTTGCAATTGAAGAAGATATAGACCTAATGTGTTTCTCAAAAGTAAATTTGCTGTCGAGAATCACACCTAGAATTTTAAGTCATACAAAGTTAAGGAAACATTATCAATGCTGAGATCCGGATGTTGAGGAGCCACTGAGCTTGACCTACTTACAATCATACTTTGAGTTTTATTAGGATTCAACTTCATACCCCATAATTTGCACCATGAACTAATTTTAGCTAGATCTCTATTAAGGGATTCAGCATCCCCAGATCTACATTCAGGTGATGGAATGAATGCAAAGAGAGAACCATCATCTGCTTATGCAACAAGCTTGTTTTATAGGTCAAACTACATGTCATGTGTATATACTATGAAAAGTAATGGGCCAATTGTGCAAGCACTATGCTGTCCTTGTTGACCCGATTCTCTTTGCTGAATAGTCCTTTTCCTCTTTCGCCACTCGATGTACATAGTCTGCCTATGTTTACTCTTGGACGCTGTTCTTGGTGAATGTATGTTCATGGTATTTAAAGTCTTCCTGTCCATGTTGCATATCTTCTTACTTCATCCGCTCCACGATGATCACACTGTCCCTGGTTACTGGCACTTCCCAATTGTTTATGGCTCTCACTTCTTTTCCATGGTTTAATTTTCACTTGAGTCTTACCTTTATCCTCTGTCCATGTTCTCTTTAGATCTCTTCCTCCATCTTTTGGTGCTTTATTGCGTTTCCTTCTGTTATTCCCCAGCATCTATATCCTTGATAGCATTCTTACTAGCCCTTCAGTCCTTGTTACTATACCTCTCTCTGCGTTAACCTGAGCACGCTTTTCTATTCTGAACTGCTTTTTGAAGAGTCCTGGTACATTTTTTACTGTATAATTTATTGTGTTTATTTCTTTAGATCTTTTCCCAAACCTCTTGATCTCATCCATAAAAACTAGATAGTCAATCATGCTACCTATTCTTCACTTTGTATACAAATTCCATCTTTTCCGGTGCTCTTATCGTAGGAATAATGGCTACTACGAAGAATATTGGCGATTATAAGATCCCTTGCAAAATTTTTCTCCAGATGCTGACTTTTGCTTGCCATTTTCAAAACTTGCAAGAATTATTTTCAGTTATGCATTGTATTCCTTAGAAAATTGACAGCGTTATGCATTACACCATTTATCTGTAGGAGTTTTGCTAATAAAGACTGTCATCAACTTACTCTAGGTCAGCTAATTTCCAACTATCCAGTTCAATCCTTCTCTACCATCCCCAACTGTTCTATGCATTACAAGATCCACGAGGTAGATCCACAACATAGGTGACAACAAATTCCCTTGGAGTATTCCACTGTTCCCTGGAAATTCATTTGATAAGACTACACTATTATTAACTTTGCACTTGCGAAGTCTAACCGAGGCTCTTTGCATCAATAGGCATAGGAGGAGATGATAATGATATATGTATATATATATATATATATATATATATATATATATATATATATATATATATATATGTATATATATATATATATATATATATATATATATATATATATATATATATATATATACATTATAGCTACGGAAGAAAAATTAAAAGACTTGATTGGAGTTAGTACTTTCTTCCATTAAGGACATCAACAGACTCAACAATGAGAATAAATATACAAAGACATCGTATTTCTAAACGAGATGGGGACCCAGCAGCTGTCAATTTCTTAATAATTACGGAAAAGTCAAATTTTAGATTAAAGGATAATACTGGATTAATGGGAAACAGAACAGGGCTTAGATTCAAATTTCTACCTTTCGTACAGGAGAGTAAGGATTCAACAATATTCCTGTGGGTATAGTCATTGACATGGATTATTTTACTCGTCTCTGACTATTCTCCTGTATAAATACGATGTCTTCGTGTATGTATTCTCATTGTTGAGTCTGTCGATGTCCCTAATGGATGATAGTACTAACTCCAATCAAGTCTTTTCATTTTTCTTTCTGTGGCTATAATACATTTTATATCCATCACGTGTCACCTTTCGTGATATCTATATATATACATATACAGTATGTATATATATATATATATATATATATATATATATATGTATATAATTTTATATATAGTTATATATACATATATATACATATATTATATATGTATATATATATATGCATATATATAAATATATATATATATATATATATATATATATATATATATATATATATATATATATATATAATTTCATATATAGTTATATATACATATATACAGCAGTATATATATATATATATATATATATATATATATACATATATTATATATGTATATATATATATACATATATATATATATATATGTATGTATTCATTAGCCCTGGCTTGCCCCCACACACACGTCCTTTACTGTGAATAAATTCAAACTAGTTCCTGGCAAGTTTGCCTTTTAAAACGCTTCTTTTTGTGGCAATGATACATCTATTACTACTAATACAATGCATACTATGTTTTGAGGATCTAACACCCTGTCCCCTACACCAACTGTTAGCATTGACCTGTTGCTTCGAGCTAACATTCGTGTTGCTGGTTGTTGGAGATCCTTGTTTAAATACCAGCAACTGTCAAATACATGAAATGCCCTGCTACCAAGCACATGCACACGTATACGTCCACGTGCACACTCACGCACACACACCAACACGCACTCTAAGGTACGGATTGCAGATGCATATTTAAGTAGCTATCGTGAAGTTATGCTTTCACCAAGACCTCTTTTTCTTTTAAGTATTGTGTCCATTTATGTGCGAACATCTGATCACCGAACAAAGAATTGACCTTGCAACAGAAAGACAGTCTTCTCTTGCTATACGGCTTCAGGAGGGAAACATTTTGCTTTTATGAAAGCACATTGGAATATGAAGAGAATCGCCAATATTGAAATATTGAAATTATATTTTTGGATATTTTTTAATTGTATAAACGACCACTTATTTCCGAATTGAGATGAGTAACGTAGAGCGGTGTAGAAGGGGTTTGGTGCAAGGATCAGAAGATTAAAGAATCAAAGTTATGCAGTGTTAGCCCTGTAGATAAAATCTATATACTTTAATGTCAGGACTTGTGAAAAAGAAAGTTATTATTATTATTATTATTATTATTATTATTATTATTATTATTATTATTATTATTATTATCATTATTATTATTATTATTTTTATTACCAGCTAAGTTACAACCCTATGTAAGCCTGTTCAGCATAACAACATTTGCTTTGAGTTTGAACTTTTGAAGTTCTGCTGATTCAACTACCCGATTAGGATGATCATTCCGCAAGTTGGTCACAGTTGGAATAAAACTTATAGAATACTGTGTAGTATTGAGCCTCATGATGAAGAAGGTCTGACTATTAGAATTAACTGCATACCTACTATTACGAACTGGATGGAAAGGTCCGGGAAGATCTGAATGTAAAGGATGGTCAGAATTATAAAATATCTTATGAAATATGCATAATGAACTAATTGAACAACGGTGCTAGAGATTAATATCTAGATAAGGAATAAGAAATTTAATAGACCGTAAGTTCCTGTCCAACAAATTAAGGTGGGAATCAGCAGCTACAGACCAAACAGGAGAACAATACTTGAAACAAGGTAAAATGAAAGAATTAAAACACTTCTTCAGAATAGATTGATCACCGAAAATCTTGAAAGACTCTCAATAAGCCAATTTTTTGTGCTATTGAAGAAGACACAGACATAATGTGTTTCTCAAAGGTAAATTTGCTGTCGAGAATCACACCTAATATTATAAAGGAGTCTACGAAATTAAAGAAACATTATCAATGCTGAGATCCGGATTTTAAGGAGCAACGGTCCTTGACCTACTTACAATCATACTTTGAGTTTTATTAGGATTCAACTTCATACCCCGTAATTTGCACCATGCACTAATTTTAGCCAAACCTCTATTAAGGGATTCAACAACCCCAAATCTATGTTTAGGAGATGGAATCGATACACAGAGTAGCATCATCTGCATATGCAAAAAGCTTGTTTTCTAGACCAAACCATATATCATGTGTGTATAGAATGAAAGGTAATGGGCCAAGAACACTACCCTGAGGAACACCAGATATCACATTCCTATACTGACTATGGTGCCCATCGACAACAACTCTTTGCAATCTATTACTTAGAAATTCAATAATGATGCTGAGAAACGACCTACCCACTCCCAACTGTTTGAGTTTGAATTCAAGGGCCTCATGATAACACGGTTAAAAGCAGCACTAAAATCAAGGCCAAACATACGAACTTCCTGACCACAATCAAGGGATTTCTGTACAGTTTTGGGGGTTGTAAAAAAGGCATCGTGTGCTCCAAGGCCTTTACGAAATCCAAATTGCAAACTAGGGAACAGATGATTACCTTCATCAAACCTATTAAGACGTTTTGCCAAAGGACGTTAAAAAACTTTAGATAATATGGGAGTTATGTAAATTGGGCGGTAATCTGTTGGACTTGTGCTACCACAAACACATTGACATTGTGGAGTAACATTAACAATTCTCCAACAAGTGCTAAAAGCTCCTCTCCCTGCTAACTTGTGAAAAATAACAGATTACTTTAGAGCTAGGACATCTGCAGTCTTTATAAAAACCAAAGGAAAAATACCATTTGGGTCTACACCTCCATAAGCATCAAGGTCCATCAAGAGAGCTTTAATTTCACGAGATCAAAAAGCTAAACTAGTTAGTTTAGCCTCAGGAACACAGGAATGAGGACGCTCGAGTTTCTCATTACTCTGCTTGCTGTCAAACACATCTGCCAAAAGGGTTGCCTTTTCCTTTGGACAGTGAGTGACAGAGCCATCTAGTTTAAGTAAATGAGGAACTGTTGCATCTACACCAAAGAGTGCAGATGTAAGGGTAGTCCACCGCTTATGCTCCTGGTTTGTACCAGAAAGGGTTTATTTTATGGTTAAATTGTATTCTTTTTCCGTTGAAGCATAAACTCTCTGAGCAAAAGGTCTTAAGCTGAGTATAGTTATTCCAGGTCAAATCTGATCTGTTACCCTTCCAAAGAAGATAAGCCTCTTGTTTCTCCAAATAAGCACATCTACAATCATCAATGAACCATGGTTTGTCCTTCACTTGGAACCTTAGTACACGAGAAGAAATACGCATATTAATTATGCTGACTAGATTATCATTAAAAGGGACTACAGAATCAACACTACTTTGCAACTATGACCAATTCAAGCCCAAAACATCATGCAAAATCCCATTCCAGTCTGCTTGAGATTTCATATGAATTTTACATGAGTAATATACATCAGGGGCAGGCCGTTTAGTCTTCACTACTGATAAAATCAAGGCATGATCAGATGTCCCGACTGGAGAACCAACCTTACTTGTTATAATGCCAGGGGGGTCATTGTATACAGGACCCAAGCAGTTACCAGAGCTTTGAGTAGCTTAACTTATGATTTGCTCACAGACTGATTCAGAGGCAAAGTCTAAAGCTCTTAAGCCATGGCGATCGGTAGGAGAAACAGAATTTAACCACTCTCTATGGTTAGCATCGAAATCACCAGCAAAGACTAAAGAAGCTTTTCTATCATCTTCTTTTTTCTTAGCTATAATGGTAAGAAGACAATTGAAGATAGAATTATCCAAGTCAGGATTCCGGTAGATTGAACACAAATAGAAGTTGTTATGCCTGCCACAAACTTTCATTACCTGAATCTCATGACATCCACATTCATAGCAGGACTTATGAGAAGCAGGGCACTCAGTCCTAATATACACAGCCATTGCTCTGGCCCTAGGGCTGGCATCGCGTTTCAACATTATTGGATTCTTAAAATTTTATAAGAAGTTCAGATGAGTGTCTCATATTAGAAATCAAAGTTTCTGAGCACAAAAGAGTATCATACTGTCTGGATGCAACTGTAAGATCTTGAATATTTGTATGAAGACCACGAATATTGCAATACAGTAGACGACATTGACGAAATCTAGGATGAACTTGTCCCGTAATTTGCTCAATGTCTCCAGAGAGCGTAAGAATTAATGGTGATAAAGGCATTGTAATGATTTGTAAATGAAAGATGTCGTTGTATTCTTGAACACAAGCATCTTTACACTTTTTGCAATTTGCTAGGATCATCCAACCTTGCTAAATACATGACATAGAATCCGTCAATCATTTTCCTGAACTTTATAGAAAACAGGTCGTGTATATATAAAGAAAATCACATGGGTTTTCAAACAAATACTCACTTCAGCCATCGTTTGGTTAAGGTTACTGTTCTGGAGACTACACCACACGTATTTCATACACGCTCGAGCACTGTAATGCTATTTCTTTTGTTTTATCTCTTACTCTCGGCTGCACTGATAATAGAAAACCCTGTTTAAGCTTGCCATTTCATGATTTACATAGTTGGAATTCTTGTGCCATTGTTTCTCTCAACTGTTTTCATATAAGCTTGTTATCTTATTGAATAAAGTCACTAATATTCACAGTGCCTTTCTGTTAGTAACTTACAGGTACCTTGCGACAATTAGTGATCACCGGAGAACCAGCTCCCTGCTGTCTTTTCTCCTACTGCCGTGCCCTATCCTTTTATAGCCAACCTTTTTGAGGTCTCTCAACAACCCGTGTCAATTAAAAAGCTTCGGTCACCCTTAGGGAAATGACTAGTATCACTCGTCTGCAACTTGGCGATGATGGCTATACTCGGGAATTGAAGCTACGTCGTTCCCTTTTTGTTACGATGTCTGCTAGTACCTGTACCTGCTGCCATCCCCAATGTTGATACCTTGCCCATGAAGGATCAGATGACCAAAGTCGACTCCCGTAACCTTCAAGACCTCCATCAACGCCTCCAATCCTGACCAACAGGAAAACTATTCAACTCTGACTGAAGCTGCTGTGAATGCGGTAAGACATAGACAATGTCCACGTCACATGGCAGAGTGGTGACAAAGCTGCCCACCTCCCACACAGGCCTCCCCTCACTCATTACCCAGACCACGACCTCTACAGCCACAGTTCTACTACTATCACTCCAGATTCGGGGCTGTTATTAAGAAATGTGCCAAAAGGACTTGTAAGTAGCCCATTGCTTGTGGCAGTGGCCTCCTCTATCATTAATCTTTTCTTTGTATATGATGCAGGTACGGGTGCGCGGTTTTTGGTTGACACTGGCTCTTATCGTTCATTCTACCAATGTCACTATCCAGGACGCGACTTAGTCCTTCCAAGCCTACTAACGTCCACCTGGTAGCTACCAATGGATTTAAGATCTCCAACTACTGGTATGAGACACTCGCTCTATCTTTTGGGAGCGTCAAATACTATTGGAAGTTCTTCGTTGCCAGTATTTGGTGTAGATTTCTTCACCTATTTCCACCTCCTGGTTGATGTGGCATATCGATGTTTAGTCAGTGCTGACTCATACTTATTTACACATCTTCAACTCGACCCCTACTACCTTGCACTCAACATCAGCGCACCCACGGATGCCAACGCCCACCTCTTCATGTCATACCTGGAAGTCTTGCATCCAGAACTTTGCCAAACGCCCACTGTTCCCACCAAGCACAGTATTCATCACATTATCAATAAGACAGGGACTCCAGTGTTTGCCAGATTTAGGCTTCTGGTCCTAGATCATTTGGCAGCCACTAAACAAATGTACAACAGAATGGAAGAAATGGACATTTGTCAAAAGACCTCAAGCCTATGGTTGTCACTCTTACACATTGTTCCATTGTCCTAAAGAAGGATGGCTCCTTATGCCCTTGTGGGGATTATAGGTGTCTGAACATGCAAACAGAACCGGATTACTATCCCTGATATCTCCTTGCCAAGGCTGAATATAACTTTACACTTCAACATGTCCCTAGGAAAATGAATCACGTTGTCGATGTCGTGTGAAGAAACACATAGGCTGTCATTCACCTTGGATTGGATTACAATGCTTTGTCAGAAGCCTAATGGAAAGATCCATATAACTTAGTATGCAGGACATCCTGCACATAATTCCATTATGAAGACATCGGCTTCGACGTCTCCAACGCCACCTTCCTCTATGTTCCAGTACTAGTAAGCCACATCCGTGGATACCTGCTCCCATGCACTGACAGGTGTTTATTTTCATCCATGGCCTGTCATACCCCTCATGTCACTCTAGCTGCACAGCTACTGAAGATGAAGTTAATTGGGCATGGCATTATTAAGAATGCTTGAGATTTGGTTTGCACCTGTATTTCATGCCAAACTTCAAAAGTACAGCAGCACATGAATTCAGGAGAAGGCTCCTTTTCTTAACTTCGGCTTCATTTTGCTTACATTCACGTTGGTGTAGTGGGTACTGTAGTAGACACTGTTACCTGGTTACTGTTATTGACTGATCCACTCATTGGGATGAACCAGTCCCCATTCAAACTATAACGTCCGCCTTATGTAAATACATCTTCCTCTCAGGGCGGATAGCATATTTTTTTTCACAGGGGTACCACTTTCACCTTTCACCCTACATCAAACAGCCACCTACAACCCTGCAGCCAATGTAATGGTTGAACGTTTTCATCGCACTGTCAAAGCATCTTTGATGTCCCGCTGCAATGACTCCAAATGGTTTACTCACGTTCCCTGGGCTCCTCCGACAGTCTCCAGTCCTTATATCACAATGTTGGAAATTTTACGCCTTGCTACCAGACTTGCAAGCAAAGCAACACATACCCAAAGATTTAAACAGTGCAATACATATTTTCATGTGCACCTACATTTGCAAGTCACTGCTGATGTGTTCTTACGTGGAACTATTCCTCGTTATCCATTGAGAACTGACGACTTTCTTAATCCTCAGCCATGTAGGCCTGGGCCTTTCATTCTTCTAGTGCCTTGCAGAGCTCTTTTAAAATTTTGTGAACTAATATCTCTTGGGAAGTGTGAAGACCATGCCCAAACCATTTCCATCTACCTGTCACCATGATTTCATCCAAATATGACACTCGAGTAATCTTCCTTATAGTTTAATTTCTAATCTTGTCCTACCATTCAACCCCTAATATTCTTCTGAGGGTTTTGTTCTAAAAAATACAAAATATGTTGGATATTGTTTCATTGTCATACCATATCCCATGTCAATACAGTTATACCGATTTTACTAAAGTGATATGTACCCAGACTTTAATACGTAATTTCAGGCAATTTGATTTCCAAATTTTCCTTTACCTAGCAAGTTTTTCCAATCTGCCATAGGAAATCCTTTTTTCATCTGTATCGGCATTCAATGGCTTTACAAGTAGGTGGGAAGACATTAAGTTCTTCGACAGATCATCAGAAAACCTTAAAGTCATTACCAGTAAAGACAAATTATATCTCAAGTCCTTTTCCTTTATTTCATTTTCATTCCTTATGTGTGTGTATATGAGAGAGAGAGAGAGAGAGAGAGAGAGAGAGAGAGAGAGAGAGAGAGAGAGAGAGAGAGAGAGAGAATTTCTTTATTTGTTTTTTAGAATGACGGCTTAGAATTGTGCTTTTAGTTTTATTAAAAGGAATCCGACTGCAAATAATGTAATCAAAATTGCTTACAATAATCAATCATCAATAGTTAAACATTACATCTTGTGAATTAATAAGACCAGATATTCATTAAAAGGGAAATCAGAAAATTATATTAAAAACTTTGCATATAAGGTATATATATGTGATGGTAGATATACAATATAAGGACATTGCTATCTAATAATACAAAGTTCACTTATTTCTTGTTCACATTACCTTAATCTAAAACCTTTGACATTTTTAACCATTTTGTTTAGAACCTGTATTCTAAAAAAAAATCAGTCCACAGCGGACATAATAACCTATAACATCTTCCGGTTATCAACAAAACTTTTAAATCACTCGACAATTTCTCAATGGCTCCATTACTAGTCTTTAATACCATCTCTCCATGGTTGCACTCAAACATCCTCTCCATCTATTCTAATTCTTTATTAAGATATTCATCATAAGGATGAACAAGTGTTCCTTGGGATTTAGAAATCTCTTTTATCTAGGTTCTTTCATCTGATTCATTTACTGTTCTTAAAAAACTGTTACTGAAGGAATTTTCTTACAATACAACCTATTTTTCTAAAGCCTCCTGAAGGGGCATGTCTACAGAATGCTCTTCCTGGATATCATCGACTGGTGCAAGTGTCATCACTGAAAGGCAGAGTTCCCTTTCTAGTGTTATATAAGTTGCCCCGGACCCAGAGGGTTTTTCATGTTCCTTGTTGTGCAAGGAACCTTAGGGTAAAGATCTCTCATTGCACACTTTACCTGCATCATGTTGCTTTTCAGGTTGGCCAGGGCACCAGCCGCCCGTTGAGATACTACCACTGGAGAGTTATGGGGTCCTTTGACTGGCCAGGCAGTACTGCATTGTATCCTTCTCTCTGGTTACGGTTCTTTCCCTTTACCTACACAGACACCGACAAATCTGGCCTATTCTTTACAGATTCTCCTCTGTCCTCATACACCTGACAACACTGAGATTACCAAACAATTCTTCTTCACCCAAGGGGTTAACTACTACAATGTTAATTGTTCAGTGGCCACATTACTCTTGTTAAGGGTAGAGGAGACTCTAGCTATGGTAAGCAGCTCTTCTAGGAGAAGGACACTCCAAAACCAAACCATTGTTCTCTAGCCTTGGGTAGTGCCATAGCCTCTGTACCATAGTCTTCCACTGTCTTAGGTTAGAGTCCTCTAGCTTGAGGGTACACTCGGGCACGCTATTCCATCTAGTTTCTCTTCCTCTTGCTTTGTTAAAGTTTTTATCGATTATATAGAAAATATTTATTTTAATGTTATTACTATTCTTAAAATATTTAATTTTTCATTGTTTCCTTTCCTCACTGGGCTATTTTTCCTGTTGGGGCCCTTGGGCTTATAGCATCCTGCTTTTCCAACTAGGGTTGTAGCTTAGCATTTAATAATAATAATAATAATAATAATATTAATAATAATAATAATAAAAAGGCAACTTGTAATTCGTTGCGACAGAGGTGTACCCATTTCTTTCGAAGTTTTTCATCTTTTGGGAAGCGATAGAAAGAGATACTTTTATCTCATTTCCCTCTACTATAACAACCAAACCAGCACATACTTCAGGCATTTTAAAATATTTCTTTTCGTGGAGATAAGACAGGAAATTAAATGATCCAAACGATGAACAGGTATGGGCTGACTTCGCTTCACCCATATATAGACCTTGGCTTCACCCAGGTGAGTGGCGAACTAAACAGCCAGTATAAGTCACCCGGCAGGCTCTATCGGCTTAATCTGTGACCAGACCTAATATATATAAACGTTGTTTGTGCATATGTAAATAACTGCAATATACATGTCTCATACATGATTAAAAAGCCTATTCTTTTTTCTTTTATAATTTTTTCAAAACAATTTAAAAGTAGTAACGCTTCTATACAAATCATTTTTATCGTAAAAACACCTACAACAAAATGGCAAAACTTACTCCGTATTCTGACGGTGATTGCTTAATATTTTTCTCAATAATAAATATTTCTTATGTATTGATTTTATTTGAAATCTAATCAGATTTACGATTATATCTCGATTATATCTTTAATATTTCTTTATTTCTATTTGTACCGTTGTAACAATGAAAAACGTCAACATAAGTAGGTCGGAAAATCTGAAATTTTCGCTCCAAAAAAGCTATTTCTTATTAATTTGTACCACACTTACTAATACATTTAGGGAAAGATATTGCATCCACGTGAAAGATCTATAATTCTACACAATTTCTAATTTCACGTTCAACACGCATATTTTTATTTCTTAGCCTTCCAGTTAGTATGAAGTTAAATCTTTTGCTTATATATTGAAACAGACCAGAATCATTAATTTGGTATAGTTTGGACGTAAATAAAATAAATAACTAAATAAAAAAAAACTTTTGTTCGCAATAATCAATTTACAGCGAAGGCCATGTGCTCTGCACCCCACCCCGGCTTTTGTAAGGGCATGCGCGGCAAAGGGTTAATATTTTCATAATATTGGACGTCTGGTTATGTAAACATGATGTATTAAACCAGTTTGATGTAATATATTTCATTCATCATATTATAAATTTCATGTGTACAATTAATGCAGTGCATGGAGAGTGAACAGCTCCATTTGTCATAAGAGCACGTTGCTACATAGTATTGTGACGGGCCGAGAGAGGAGTTGTTAACTCAAAGGCAGGATGCAATCAACTGAGTTTTATTAAGGAACACTCTTCTTTATATACAAAACCTCAAGGCAACAGGACATGACCTGTTCGAGAGACAGAAAATGTTACAGAGCAAAACGGAGACATGATCATTCAGGTTCTTTTTAGTGCGAGGGAAGAGCGCAGATACAAGCATAATATATACAACATAATTTATGTACAATTGTGTGCCACACGGTTGGTACATGGCTCCCCCCCTAAAAATGACATACTGCACATGTTAAATAGGGCGCCCTGATCTAGAGAGGCGAACTGTAGGCGGGTCATCTGGCAGAAGATAAGCAGGTTTTAGACGATCAATGGAGACCCAGTCTTCTTTGCCCCGAATGTTTAGTAGGAATGCTTTCGAACTGCGTCGGATCACAAGGAAAGGGCCCGTGTATGACTCATTAGTGGTGGCTTGCTAGTGTCGTTGCGCAGGAAGACGTGCGTTGCAGAGTGCAAGTCCGTTGGTATGTGATGCTTCGCTGGGGGCATGTAAGTCTGGAGGCACGGAGTAAATTTTCCCACGACGTGACGTATGCACTAGAGATCGTCGGAGGAGGTTGTAGAAGGAAAAAATTCGGCAGGGACGACCAACGGGTCGCCATACACCATTTCAGCTGCCGAGACGTCGAGGGCGTCTTTAGGAGTGGTCCTTAGTCCCAGGAGGACCCAGGGAAGTTGAGTAAACCAGTTGCAATCCTTGCAGCGGGACATCAAAGCTGTCTTGAGGGTGCGATGAAAACGTTCAACCATTCCATTGGCAGCGGGGTTGTAGGCCGTTGTCTGATGTAGGGTGATGCCCAGGAGATTCGCTAATGATGTCCACAATTGAGAGGTGAAAGTGGTTCCCCTGTCAGAAGTAATATGCTCAGGGATACCGAATCTTGAAATCCATCCAGAGAGTAAGGCAGATGTACATGAGGCGGACGTTGCAGTTTCCATGGGAATGGCTTCAGGCCAACGAGTGGAGTGGTCGATGACGGTAAACAGGTAACGATATCCTTGTGATGTGGGTAGGGGGCCTACAACGTCGACATGAATGTGTGCGAAAAGACGCTGAGGTTGAGGAAAGGTGCCCACTCCTGAATCCGTGTGTCGATGTACTTTGGAAGTTTGGCAAGAAGTACAGGCGCGGACCCAATCCTTAGCATCCTTAGAAATGCCGTGCCAAATGAACTTTGCCTTCAGCAGCTGTGCAGTAGAACGGCACGAGGGATGTGAAAGGCCGTGAATGAAATCAAACACCTGTCGGCGCATGGGAGCAGGAATCCAAGGTCGCGGTCTACCAGTACTGACGTCACAGAGGAGGGTGGTGTTGGAGTCTTCGAGGGGAAAATCTTCCCAACGGAGGGACGTGCAGGAAGTCCTACAAGCTTGATACTCTGGATCCTGTTGTTGGGCTTCAGCCAGGGCGTTGTAGTCCAATCCCAGTTGAACGGCAGCCAACGTGTTTCTTGACAGGGCATCGCCAACGGGATTCATTTTCCCAGGGACGTATTGGAGGGTGCAATTGTATTCAGCAACGGCGGAGAGATGTCGGCGTTGACGGGCGGACCAGGTGTCAGACTGTCGAGTGAAGGCGTGCACCAGAGGCATGTGGTCTGTGCGAATGACGAAGGGCGTACCTTCTAAGAAATGGCGAAAGTGACGGACAGCCAAGTGCACCGCCAGCAATTCTCGATCGAAGGTAGAATAAGCCGATTCTGCCTTGGACAGTTTTCTGCTGAAGAAGGCCAATGGGCGGGGCGAGCCTTTGACCACCTGCTCGAGTACTGCGTGTGGGATAGGAAAAGTGAGAGCCGCAGCAGTTGATAGGGCCTTCTTTGCATTGCAGAAGGCTGCTTCCTGAAGGGGACCCCACTTCAGGTCCTTTGGCTTGCCCTTGAGGGAGGCGTAGAGGGGAGCAAGAGTGGCGGCAATGGCTGGCAGAAAACGGTGATAATAGTTGATCATGCCCAAGAATTCCTGCAGAGCTTTGACGGTCGAGGGTGCGGGGAAGTTCTGAACGGCTGCTACCTTCTCAGGGAGGGGATGGACTCCTTCAGGAGTGATACGGTGCCCTAAGAACGACACTTCGTTGGCGCCAAAGGTACACTTGTCGTACCGGACTACAAGGCCGTTTTGATGCATGCGGTCGAGCACGATGCGTAGGTGACGGAGGTGTTCCTCTTTTGAGGAGGAGAACACAAGTATGTCGTCCACATAACATACACAGAAAGGGAGGTCCCCTAAGATGCCATCCATGAGACGTTGAAACGTTGCCCCAACATTACGAAGGCCAAAACAGGAGTAATTGAAGGTGTATGTACCAAACGGAGTGGTGATGGCGGTCTTGGGGATGTCTTCTGGGTTCATAGGCACCTGATAATACCCCTTCAGGAGGTCGAGCGTAGAGAAAACCTTCGCTTTGTGCAGGTAGGAGGTCACATCGGCAATGTTTGGGAGGGGGTAGTGATCCGGTTCTGTTTGCATGTTCAGGCGCCTGTAATCCCCGCACGGACGGAGGGAGCCGTCTTTCTTCAGAACGATGTGTAAGGGTGACGACCATGGGCTGGAGGCCTTTTGGCAAAGGCCCATTTTCTCTATTTCGGCGAACGTCTGTTTGGCGGCTGCCAATCGTACCGATGCCAGACGTCTGAATTTTGCGAAGACTGGGGGTCCCGTCGTCTTGATAGGGTGATAAATACCGTGCTTGGCAGGAACCGTGGGCGTTTGGCGAAGTTCTGGACGGAAAACATCCGGGTACGACGTGAGGAGGTGGTCGTAGGCATCCGTGGGTGCGCTGATGTGGAGAGCAAGGTTAGAGGGGGCGGGTTGAAGAGGTGTCGACAAGTACGAGTCTGCGTTGACCAATCGTCGGTGGGCGACAACGACCAGAAGGTGGAAATGAGAGAGGAAATCCGCACCGAGGATTGGCATTGTGACGTCAGCAACGAGAAACTTCCAATTGAATTTACCGTTCCCGAACGATAATGTGACGTTCTCGTAACCGTAGGTGGGTATCGCAGATCCGTTGGCAGCTACTAAGCGGACGTCGGCAGATGTAGACAGACTACGTCGTGCCTTGAAGAGTTTCCTTGGCAAAAGAGAACGACAAGCACCCGTGTCTACCAAAAATCTGACGCCCGTTCCTGCATCCTGTAAAAAGAAAAGATTAGAAACATGGGAGGCCACCGCCACAAGCGATGGCCTACTTACACTTTTTTTGGCCACTGACAATCCTTGGCACATTTCTTCGCGGTTGCCCCGAATCTGTAGTGGTAGTCGCAAAACAACGGCGGATGGGAGGTAGTAAGTGGCTGTAGAAGTCGTTCGTTGGGGCGCGAGCGATTGGTGGGTGGTGAGCGGCTTTGTCGCCGCTTCGGCACGTCACGGGGTAGGCGTGTATGTCCTACGGCATTCATGTCAGCTTCGGTTGACGTTGAATAGGCATCCTCGTAGTCAGGGGTGGAGGCGTTGATGGAGGTCTTGAAGTGGCTGTCCATAAGGGCGTCGGCTTTGGTCATCAAGTCCTTTATGGGTAAACTATCGACATCGGGTATGGCAGCGCGTACAGGTTCGGGTAAACGGCGTATCCAAAGGGCACGAAGTAGGTTCACCTCAAGAGGAGAGCCGTCTGCGGCAGGTTGAAGGCGAGCGATACTGGTCATTTCCCTGAGGGCAAGCGAAGCCCTTTGGTCCCCCAACGGTTGTTGCGAGAGCTGAAAAAGCTTTGCTATACGGGCGGCTGGTGACGGCGAGTACTGCTGCAGAAGGTATGTTTTGAGGGCTTCATACGCTATTGGGGTGTCTCCTTGTTCACAAAGCCAGTCGGATATTTCTGGGAAGGTGTCCTCGAGTATCGCCGTGAGAACATAATCCGCTTTGGTGGTTGAGCGAGTCACGCCCCTGATACGAAACTGGACTTCTGAGCGCTGAAACCAAGCAAACGCTTCTCCGGTGGCGAACGGTGAAAGTTTCAATGGGGCGGCGCCAACAGCTGGAGTAGAGTCTGTCTCCGTCATAGTACCAACGATGGAGGGGCGAGGGAGGTGGGGGTGGAAGGCAGTGGGAGCGAGTCGACTTCCGGGGTCACCAATGTGACGGGCCGAGAGAGGAGTTGTTAACTCAAAGGCAGGATGCAATCAACTGAGTTTTATTAAGGAACACTCTTCTTTATATACAAAACCTCAAGGCAACAGGACATGACCTGTTCGAGAGACAGAAAATGTTACAGAGCAAAACGGAGACATGATCATTCAGGTTCTTTTTAGTGCGAGGGAAGAGCGCAGATACAAGCATAATATATACAACATAATTTATGTACAATTGTGTGCCACACGGTTGGTACAGTATTTTAGTGCAGATACCAGAGATGAATAAGTGTGTCATTATAACAATTATGAAAATAGTCAATATTTCTAAATGATGTATCTACTAAAGTCTACTGAGCTACTGCACCTAAAGACAGTACCTTAAAATTGGCACAAGATTTGATTCGAGATCATATTATTGCCACAGCATTTCGACCAAGATTCACCTGCATGAACTCTAAATATTATAAGTGAAATTGAATAAATCGTATATTATCCCAATACAAACTAAGACACAAAATTAGTAACCCTAACAATATGAGAAAAATTATGAAAATCACAATTGCCTACCTTTGGTGACTGATTTTCTTAGATCTACAGTATTTATGTTGATTATTAGATGATAGTTTTGTTTATTTGTATCCAAATTGGTATTTGAAAGGTAAGGAAGTAGTCTTTTACAGCTGATCCTTACACACAACAAATTTAATGTTTTGAAAAGAAACATGGCATCCAAATAGGAAACTGAAATCCCAATCCAGAAATATCTAAAATCTTAAGAAATACAAGACACCAAATCTTCAGCTAGATTTCCTCTCTGACTTCCATTGGAGGAAGGGCCAATGAACTTCATGAGGGTTAATTGACAGCTGTCTGTCTAAAAGACATTCCTTTCATAATTTGCAAGAGTAACATCCACACCAGCGAAACCTATAATGATTTTTACCATCAAGTTCCAGAATATCTAACATAGAAAGCAATTTAGTTAACCCTTTGGTTACACGTTTTACTTTGATACATATCAAAGGCACATACATGCACACATACATATATGCATACACACGATTACAAAGAATAAAAAGACTTTTAGTAATTTATAGTTTAAAATGGCTTACCACTTTCAAAAGAACTAATATGTCAGCTACGGTCGATTGAAAGGGTAGTTATTCACCAATCTTCTCCACCTGACCAGAGTGCAATAAGGGAATCACTGAATAGGTAATGATGTCTACCATTTATCATCCCTACTAGGGACAGTATCTATGCCTTTCTCGTTGATCACCCACTCCTCTGCCCTGAAGTGTGTCAGTAGATTACTCTTCTTTGAGGTGAGAATTCTTCTTTGGAAATGAAAGAATCGAAACCAATAAAATATCACTTGGAGAGATTTCTAGACCATATCTAATTAGGAATGGAATTATTAGAAATCCTGTTGCAATCAGTTTTATTGGCAGTTTTCCGCAAGGAAGTTGTTTGATCAAAAACTGATGTATATATGATATGCTGTATATATGTTTACATATATATATATATATATATATATATATATATATATATATATATATATGTATATATATATATATATATATATATATATATATATATATGTCGGTGTGTGTGTGTGTGTGTGTGTGTGTGTCCCATGTCAGCGGATAATGAGACTTTGAAACATACGTTTTTCACTTTGTTACAAATGGTTCGTGAATACATTTTTCAGAGCGAGATACTTGTGTGGTCCCTCGTTGTGTGGTCTCGTTGTGTGGTCCCTCTTATGTGCAAGCAATGCAATGTTGCTCTGTCAATATGCTGAAACTACTAAATTAGTGGAAATCCACTGTGATGGAAATATACTCTCATCATACGATTTTGGACACTTCACTATCAGATTTAAGACACGTTCAGTGATCTCGCACAACAATTGATCTCACTGTATAAAACATATATACATATACATACATTCTATACAGGCTTAGGATGCACACACACACACACACATATATATATATATATATATATATATATATATATACACACATATATATATATATATATATATATATATATATATACATATATATATATATATATATATATATATATATATATATATATATATATATATATATATATATATATATATATTGTAACATTATTGCTTTAATATTTCTAAATTATTTAAGTTTTTATAGATGTATAAGGTTGAATATACTGTAGAATTATTGTTTTCTTGCTTTAATTGTTTGTCTTTTTGTCTTTTCACTGGTGGTTATGTTAGTGGTTATAATGGACTAACGGCTGTTTTATATTTTCAAGTGGTGTTGGTTACGTGGCTGCGCTCCTGCGTGAACGGAGTTTTGGAGGGGCTTTTTTTGAGGATGGTTCCTTAGTGTGTTTCTGAGCCTCCAACCTTGTAGGGCACGACATTTGTGATTGGATCTATATTATTCCACGCCTTTGCAGAGCCACATTTTGAAGCTATTGAGCTTGTGTTGGATATCCTTTCTCTGCAGCAAGACGTCTCATCATACATTTTTTATACTGCCCTTGGTTCAGTAAAAGCCAAGGGGACCTCTCTGTCCCAAGGTAATAATGTTTATACCTATTTAAGTATAGTGATCACGACCTGTCAGCTGACGTCATTACTGGAGCTTGTGAAAGCCTTTCAATCAAACCAGCCACAGTCCATTAGATAGGGATATTTAGTTTGTATTTGTTAGGATGTTCTCACTTTTCGTTGGCCTTCTCCTTTCTGGACCCTCTCTCCTTTTAGTATGTTTGTGTTGATGACCTTTCTTTAATTGTGTAATTGTTTTCTTTTGCAGGGAGTTTAAGAGTGAGTGTGTATCATTTATTATTGTATTATTGTGGTTCAGGTGTTATTTCTGTCTAAATATTATGTATTAAAATTAAGGAGATTTTTGTGGTATTTTCTTTGTCCCCTTGAGTTGACTTTGCACTCGTTTTAATGTTTGGATACTATTCCACCTTTAGTGGACTTAGTACGTTATGATGGTGAATACTATTTGATAAGTGTAGTGTTTTGTGTGGTGGTCAAAGCCAGCCATCACAATATATATATATACTGTATATATATATTCTGTATATATATATATATACATATATATATACTGTATATATATATATATATATATATATATATATATATATATATATATATACATGTAAATAACTATAACAATAATTAAATCCGTTTCTAGTCTACTGTTGGGCAAAGGCCTAATACATGTATTGATTTATGTCTAAGGTTTGGCCAGTTTTCCTTACTACGTTGGGCAACTGATGATTGTTGATGTTTATAAACTTTTGTCTGAAAACTAACCTAGTATGCGTGGCCCTGACTAGTACAGCTTTGCTGATCATGGCGATGCACAAAAACTTTCACCAAGTCTAGGCATCCCCACTCAGAAAGGATATATATATATATATATATATATATATATATATATATATATATATATGTATATATATATATATATATATATATATATATATATATACATGTACGTATGTATATATATATATATATATATATATATATATATATATATATATATATGTATATATATATATATATATATATATATATATATACATGTACGTATGTATATATATATATATATATATATATATATATATATATATATACGTATATATATATATATATATATATATATATACGTATATATATATATATATATATATATATATATATATATATATATATATATATATATATATATAACTTACACTGTTACAAGGCTTCTGATTTGCCTGTAAGGGATTTCACCATTTCACAAAAGAAGTAAGGAATACATTGTATTTCTAAAAAGTAGCATGAGACACAGACATTGTAATGTGTCATCAATTATTTCATCTGGTTGACAAGTATAAAATTATTCTTCTGTCATTTTCCCAATAAAGCAAGCATCAGAATTTTCAGGTATCCTTACCCATGTAACTCATAATTACATGAAGTTTGCCAATTGACATACTTGTCACTAAATACTTACCATTTTGATGTGACACTTTTACAAGTTGTTGGTTTCTTTAGAGCGATATTGGTCGAAGTTTGTGAGTAACGGGTTTTTATGAACAAATCAGACGTCAAACCAGTGGAGGGAGCTGTCAATAATCCTGGTAAGGTGCAATTCCCATCTGGATGTTGTGATATTAGCAGATACGTTTATTAACAACAAAATAAGACTACACATTAATTTTAGCTGAAATAGCTAAGATTTTCTATTAATATCAATCTTGAAATTTAAAGTTTTATCTTACCTGTTGCAAGAGGAGACTAGAGTTAAATAATTTCTTGTTATTTGAGTCATATGAATGATATAAACAGTATTTTCTTTTTCTCTACTTTCTCTTTTAGCAGGGGCTAGAGATGCCACCTCCCTTTCCCCCCAGTGTCTATGATACTTGACTTATCAGCGAGAGGTACAGGGTTTGATTTAAAAGGATTCAGGCACATTTCACGAAATATTAATGAGACTGTGATGACCTCAGCAGTGAAAAGGCCTATGTAACAAAGTCGATAATGATGGGCGTTGATTGGTTGAATAAGGTATAAGTCAAGCAACCTCATCGAAAGATGTTCCTTGAAAATCAGTTGGAAGCACGATTTTTTATCACATTTTTAAAAAGAAACTGTTTTAAGGGATATGTAAACATATACTGTACATATCTCAATGTAAAAAAAAAAACACGATTGAAAATGGCAGTAATAATGAGAACCTCTGAACGGCAATTTATCCCCATTAGAATACATCCTGAGTTTTTAGTCTCATGTCTGATTTTATATACATATATAATGTATAGTCTTAGAGCTGAGTGTAGTTTAATAATCATGGAGGGTACAAAAGTTTTGAAGTGCTTTTGGTGTAGAACTACCCAGCCTCTCAATAGTACAGCACCACTCATAAACCCATCAAATTTTGAATGAATTAACATGAAAGGTACAATTTTCATTTCTATGCTGATTGATTCTGGACACCACTCTACATCTAAATCTGCAAGTTAAGAATGGAATTTTGGGTGGAAAGATAACTTAAGAACGACTCTAATTATCACTAATTAAGGTTTTTATTAACCTGAAAGGTACAAGTACAAAACTACTAGGGATTTGAGATGGTTATCTGGATATAAATCATCAAATTAAGAATGGAAATGGAAATAGGAAGGGTACTCTAAAGGTCATATCACGTCCAGTTACTCATAATTAACTTTTTGATTAACATGGCAGATACACATTTATGTCAACATCTATATTATTTAGAATGGTGTAAGAATTCAAGATCATCAACTTAGGAATATAAAGTGTAGTGGAAAGGTCCCATAACACCTAAAATTGCACGTAATTAACCTGGGTGTTGAGATGTGCATGTTTAAAATCACATACTGATTAATACGACTGATCTGTCAGTTAGGAATAACCATGAAAATCTAATAATCAAAAGCTTTTAGGAAGTGTTTAAATAGAAAAGAGTAATGATTATACTCATTAAAACTGATTTAACTCTTAGAATGCAAGGTTTTTAGAAAAAAAAAAAACTTTTTCTATGACCAGTGTATTTTTACAAAACAAATTTAACAACCGTATAGTATCAAAATGAAGTATAAATGTACTCTGTTTACTAGTAATATAGAGAGCAAGGATAAATTAACATCAGACTCTCCACCCCCATCTGATGATGACACATCCTCCACTTCATCTGAAAAGACGCTTGACGGATATGTTGGGAAACATCAGCCCTACAGGGTGGAATGAATATTACATCATGCCCCATAATTTCTTCAATGGGTATTTGCCTATAGACCTCGGCCGAAAGTGTTTCTCAAATAGCCTACCTAGTGCCTATGCACAACCAAGGATAAGGCTGGCCACGAGTCTACATTCTATTCATCCTTGCTGTGAAAACTATAAAATCTTGTGTAGTCTTCTCACTCAGGTTTCCTTTGCCATTTCTGCAAATGCTGTTTGTGCATCAGTGTCCTTTACAAAAGACTTGAATAGGCTGACCTTGCCCTTTTTGACAAGGGCTAAAGTGTAATCAGAACTTTTAAAGGAGAGGAAAGCATGCATAGCATAGGAAAGGTTCTTTCCAATTATCTTCCCTATGTCTGGTATGTTTATATACCTTCTGTTATTTCGTAATATTGAAAGAACCTCCATCTATATGTTCGTTTGAATATTCCAGGAATGATTGACCATTACGAGAGCAATATCTGTGTCGGAGGTTCTCACTACCACACTCTGGACAGTTCCATCGTCCATAGATTTTATGTGAGCTCAGATTAGTGTATATGCTTCTTTATGATTTGTCTTCAAGTCTTCAATAACTTCTCTAACTACTATGTCTCTATGGTTGTAGAAGGGAAAGTAGGCCTAAAGGTAATAGAGGTACACATGCTTATAGTTGATCAATCTTGCATAATGCAGTGCTACCCATTCTTCCACTAGGGTCTTCGGGAGTATAGCCAGTCACCAATGTTCTTTGGACACTTGCTTATCACCAGATATCATATACTCCTATTTCGTCTTTTCACCAAGACTTCTATAGTCCCTTCCCTCCCCATGATAGACAGAATGAGGTATAATAAAAAAACTATGTCAACTCTGTTTCCTAATATTGTAATCACTTGCTGAAGAGCATAATCTTCTAAATCATCATACGTTCCTGGAGGATGGTATGGGGAGGGTCTTCAGGATGAAATTTCCATCAATGACAGTTGGATCCACTGTGGATGAAGCTGAACTGTATCTCCCAGGAGATGGAGCAGAGCGTTCTTGTCTGTTTTCACCATCAAGCCATCGGAGCTGAACATTGAGAGAGCAACTGTTGTCAAGGGGTAGAAGATGCCATGTTTCAAGTCCAGATCAACCTTACAGGCTAGTACAAGCAGTTGTCCTAACATATCATGTGTACACACTAGTGAAGCAATCTGTTTCCGTTTGCTTTGTTTACTGGAATTGCAATTCACCTAGAATGTCAGCAGTTTCTCTTTCTTCACCGACTGATTGGAGTTGTTTGGGTCTTTAAAGCATGACTTGATGAACTCTTTATAGCACCTATTCCCCTTTTGTCTCAGTCCAAGTAGACATTCCGTAATAGATCCACTGTCCACTTTTCCTGTTCTGATCACTAAACAAACTTATTGATACTTCAAATGACTAAGTAAAAGGATTGGAGCATCCCTTTATTTGGAAGTATCCCGCTTGATTCGCGATCTGTGCAGTTCCACAGTTGTATTGTGGAGGATTATTTTTGGTTTTATTTCTATTTTTTTGTTTTTTGCCAAATCCTGAGAGAGAGAGAGAGAGAGAGAGAGAGAGAGAGAGAGAGAGAGAGAGAGAGAGAGAGAGAGAGAGAGAGAGAGAGAGAGAGAGGGTAGTTAGTGTATCGATTGTCTGTGGTAAGAAAGACTGTTAGTATAAATGAGATTGTTTGTTTATGTTTTTAGTTAGGTTATGACAGTGGTGAATGTCTTGGGTGAATGCTTATTTTGATTTTGACTGCAGCAAGCCTCAGTACTGTGTGTCATTTGAATGCTGGCTTATCATTTATTTTACCAGCGTGGAAGTGTTTATTTATTTATAGAGTAAGTACAGTTTTGTTTATATTTGCTTGTCGTGATTGTGAATGATAGGAACAATTTATTACTTATCTTTGATTATAGTGCGATAGTTAAGTTAGTTAGGAGTGTTCGTAAGTGTTTTTCTTTTCTTTATTTTAGCAGGCCGTGATTCCTCCTTTGGAGAGATTAAATTGGTTTGAATGACGATCCTTAGTTGCTGACCTGGCCTGTAATCGATTATACTTAGACTGCTCTTGTGGATTGACCTACTGTAGATGACTTGGATTGTGTTCAAGAACCGGATTTGATTGTGCTTTTGTATTTCGATTGACGATGATGATGATGATGATGATGATGATGATGATGATGATGAGGATAATGCGCACAACCCAAACCAACTAATACATATGTGTACTAATATTTAACAGTGATAAGGTTGCTGCAGAGTTGTGGATTTGGGCTTTTAATGACTGTTGGCCCTTATGTGGACAAAGTGGTCCACACATAAACAAATATTGGTGTTGGTGTGACATTTAAGTTTAAGTTTGTTAGGGTTTTTTTGGGGGGGTATATATGAATGGTGTTTTGGTTCTTATATATATATATATTGTTACGTTTTGATTAGTTTTAAGTGTTTATTTTGATTGCTGATAGTTTGATTAATTTTAGTTTAAGAAATATAGTTTTAAGGATATGTTTTGTTTAAATTTTCCTTCTGTCCAAGAGTCCAGTTGATAAAGTAAGGGGAAAGTTTGTGTTGTAGGACAATTGTCAGTAGGTGTGATTCAGGGTGTGGGGCTTGTCCTTGCAACATCCCGCCACATTATTTTGGCACCCAAACAGGGACTGCTGAGGTGGGATAGGAAGCTGGACTGTTGGACGAAGGAAGGAATTAGATATAAGGTTGATGAAAAATGGAGGAGCAATTAAGGGTTTTGAAGGAGGAATTGGGGCTGAGTAAGGAGCGTGAGGAGAAGTTGCTGCATGAGATCAAGAGGTTAAGTTGTGAGAATGAGAAGATGCGAAAGGAACTGAAAGCGCTAAAGGGAACTGTAGAGAGAGTGGAAGAGGGTGTTGAGATAAGGATGCGTGAGAATGAGGAACGAATGGAAGCTATGATGGGGCAGGTAATGGGAATGATGAAAACTTTCATGGGTGAAGGCGCAGTCGGAGGAGTGGCCTCTGCTACGGGTAATGGGTTGATAGTGGAAGAGAAGGTTAAGGTAGGTGGTAATGGGAAAGGAAGTGATAGTGATAGTAATAGTAATAGTGATAGTGAGATTGAAGATAAGGGAATTAGGCATAGTAAGGATGAACAGAAAGGTGAGAGGAAAGATGAAAGGAAAGGTAAAAGTGATGTGAAGAAAGAGAAGAAAAAGTGTCAGGCTGATAGCAAGGACGATTGTGAATGGGTAAAAGTGGCGAGTAAGAAAAGGGCTAGGAAGAGTATGATCAAGGATAGGAGTATGACTGTGGAATTAGATTCTTTATATTCTAGCGAAAAAGTAGGAAACAAGAGGGAAGGTAGCAGTGATGATAACAGTGAGAATGAACGTGATGTGTGTAAGATTGTATTTATGAGAGAGGTACCTCGGTGTGAAAGGTTCAATGAGCATAGTAGTAGGGATGTATATGAATTTTTCAAGGAGTATGAGAGGTATTGTCAGGATAAGTATGGTGATAGTAAGAGAGTTTGGGCTAGGAAGTTAGGAGAACATTTGACGGGGTATTTGTTGACGATGTATGGCGTGATAATGAGTGTAGGGGATGTTGATTATGAAAGTGAGAAAAAGGGAATAATTGAGCAGGTAAAATGTATGGAAGGGAGTGTTAGGTATAAGCGTAAGAATGATTTTGATGAGGCACGGATGAATGCAGGAGAAGCGATATCGATGTATGTATGTAGGTTGGAAACGTTAGCTAGGAAGAAGTATGGGGATGAAGGTATAAATGAGAATAAGGAGTTAATGAGGAAGTTTTTGGCGACCATACCTGAGAATGTGTGTGAATTTATTAACTTGAAACGGAAGGAGAAAATGAGGTGGACGCAAGAGAGATTGATATAGGATGATATACTAGAGATAGTTGAGGATTACGAGCTAGATAGATGTATGAAAGAAAGTTAATCTGTGAGTGTAAGAACTGGAATGGAAGAAAGTGTAATAGAATTTGGTAGTTATAACGATGCAATTTTGAAAGGGCCAATGAGGATTCCTGATCAGGTAATAGATAGGAGTGTTAGGGCAAGTAACGGAGGAACTGTGCAAGCAAATGGTGGATTTAGGCAGGGTAATTGGCGCAATAGGGATAAGAGTGTGAGTGCGCAACGAGGTATGTCAAATAGCCGTGTCCGCGATGAAAAGTGTTATAGGTGTGGGAAAGTAGGACATAAGAAGAATGAATGTAGATGGGCTCTAGGTGCTTGTTTTGGATGTGGTGAGGTAGAGCATAGAATTAGCGAGTGCAAGAAAGAGAAAGGGGTTAAATGTTATCGGTGTGGTATGACTGGGCACATAGTGAGTGGATGCCGGAGTAATCGTACAAATGTGATTTGCGGCAATTGTGGTAAGGATGGTCATTATGCTAGAATGTGCAAGGAGCCTCGGGGTAAGTGTACTGAATGTGGTGCAGATAGGCATGTAGCTAGAGTATGTAGGAGGAAGGGATTAAGTCAGCCAGGATGTTCGGGAAACTAGAGTGTGAGAGGGTTCAGCTGGGTAAGTCCTCCTGTGTGTGTGGAAGGAATAGGATCAATGTTTGTGAGAATGGGATGAATAATTGGTTGGAAATGAGAAAGTATGAATCTAGTATGCATGAGAAGTTAGGGCTGGAAAATAAACAATTAGTGTTAGTTGAATATAGGAAAAAGAGGCGTTTGAGAGTTTTAAGTAAGGATGAAAAAAGGGAAAATTTTATAAGTAAAAGTGAGAATAGAAAAAAGTATGACAAGGGTGTAAATGCACAAGTGTGTATGGAAGATAAATGGGTTAATACAGATGAATCATGTCTGAGTATGAATGATACCTATAGTGTGTGTGGCTTTTCGTTAGATGATATAAAAGAAAGAATGAATAACGCAAGAGTGAGAGATAGGAGAATGATAAGTAGCATGAATGAATCTTTTGCTAAAGTTGAGAATGTTTTTGATGAAATGGATGAAATGTTTACAGAAATGATTGTAATTTTAGGGCCAGACGAGAACGAGGTAGATGGGATTGTACATGATATATTAGATGACAGGGATTTAGATAAGAATAGTGTTAATGTAGCGAATGATTGCGATAAGGAAGAAGTGAATGAGAGAGTATATGGCGGTCCCGTTCCCGACAGCAACTGGGTAATGAAAAAAATATTGTAAGTGTTGTGTGAGAAGGATTTGGGAAAGTAAGGGGGAAGGAATGTGGAGGATTAATTTTTGTTTTATTTTTATTTTTTTGTTTTTTGCTAAATCCTGAGAGAGAGAGAGAGAGAGAGAGAGAGAGAGAGAGAGAGAGAGAGAGAGAGAGAGAGAGAGGCAGTTAGTGTATCGATTGTTTGTGGTGAGAAAGACTGTTGGTATAAATGAGATTGTTTGTTCATGTTTTTAGTTAGGTTACGACAGTGGTGAATGTCTTGGGTGAATGCTTATTTTGATTTTGACTGCAGCAAGCGTCAGTACTGTGTTATTTGAATGCTGGCTTATCATTTATTTTACCAGCGTGGAAGTGTTTATTTATTTATAGAGTAAGTACAGTTTTGTTTATATTTGCTTGTCGTGATTGTGAATGATAGGAACAATTTATTATTTATCTTTGATTATAGTGCGATAGTTAAGTTAGTTAGGAGTGTTCGTAAGTGTTTTTCTTTTCTTTATTTTAGCAGGCCGTGATTCCTCCTTTGGAGAGATTAAATTGGTTTGAATGATGATCCTTAGTTGCTGACCTGGCCTGTAATCGATTATACTTAGACTGGTCTTGTGGATTGACCGACAGTATATGACCTGGATTGTGTTCAAGAACCGGTTTTGATTGTGCTTTTGTATTTCGATTGACGATGATGATGATGATGATGATGATGATGATGATGATGAGGATAACGCTCACAACCCAAACCAACTAATACATATGTGTACTAATATTTAACAGTGATAAGGTTGCTGCAGAGTTGTGGTTTTGGGCTTTTAATGACTGTTGGCCCTTGTGCGGACAAAGTGGTCCACACATAAACCAATATTGGTGTTGGTGTGACGATTAAGTTTAAGTTTGTTAGGGTTTTTTTGGGGGGGTTTATATGAATGGTGTTTTGGTTCTTATATATATATATATATATATATATATATATATATATATATATATATACATATATATATATATATATATATATATATATATATATATATATAGTGTTAAGTTTTGATTAGTTTTAAGTGTTTATTTTGATTTCTGATAGTCTGATTTATTTTAGTTTAAGAAATATAGTTTTAAGGATATGTTTTGTTTAAATTTTCCTTCTGTCCAAGAGTCCAGTTGATAAAGTAAGGGGAAAGTTTGTGTTGTGGGACAATTGTCAGTGGGTGTGATTCAGGGTGTGGGGCTTGTCCTTGCAACATCCCGCCACAGTACCTTCACGGTTCAACATTCTGGCCAACTCCTGGACAGTAGCCATGATAGCAACTCGAGCAAACTTAGTTATCATCCCCAGAAGGCATGCGTGGTCGTTGTTGAAAGATGTCAGACCTATATGTCTAGAACCTGCGTCTGCATTCACCATTTGCTCCAGTGCAATGTTAGATCCACTGGATATCTGCTGAAGGACCTGCCTGTTCTCTTGATGGTGAAGGCACTATTCTGCAGAAGACTCCAAAGGCCAGGGTGTGTATTGGCAATAACCATTCCGCAGAAGACTCCAAAGGCCAGGTTCTTTATTGTCAATTTTACCTAACACAACTGGATTTTAGACAACCAACGGGAATAATTTATATGGTTTGTTGTGGAGAAAAATTTGATAACCAGAGTAAGAGCATGTGTGAATAAGTCAATGTCATTTATCCTGTTAGCACATTTTAGATTGTGAAAGTCACGGATATAATCAACATAAACAATCCAGAACTATGCAGTTGCCCCATGTGTCCCAGTTCTCATCTCATGTGTGTACCTCATGTTTGTAACACATGAGGTAAATATCTCTGAAGTCTCCACGCATTACCACATTTGGAGTTCTTTCATCATCTGGAGCTCTTTGGAATGAACACAACATAGCCCAATTTTTCCCCCAATTTCAAGTGTCTCTAGATATGCCGGAAAATGGAAAAAACTCGAATGCCATTGCAAGGATGTGATGAATCTGTTTACAATTGTTAAAATGTATATTTGTTATCAAACCATTCAATGAATCAGGTGCCAACACGTCACAGTCAATGAGAATTCTAGGACTTCCAGATTCATCGATGAACTTTCCTATGGCTTTGAATATCGCCATTTAAACATGAAAGGTACCAAGCATTAAAAACCGATCATCATACATTGATGATTGTTACTTGGATCTGCATGGCTGAGTAGCCACATGTACGTTATATGTTACCACCTCATATGGTTGGTCCCAATCATGGACACTTTTTTTCTGTCATGATGAGGGTTTCTTGTATGGCATACAGGTTTCTTATTGTTTGCTTCATGTTATTTACGTACAAAAGGACATTTTCAGTCAATTTATCAGGTTCAGCCAATGAATAAAATCCAACACACATTGGTATGCGATACATGCCCCATGTATGGCACAGCATCCATGCCAAATCCTTCTTTCTGGATTGGGGTCTCTCAACAGGACAACTGCTTATTAATTCATGGGTCACACAATAGAATGTAATTTGCTATGCCTAAAGTGTACAGCTAACTAAAATTGTATTCCATATTCCTAGCATTTGTATTTCCTTTCCTAATTTACAATATACATGAGACAACTCTATTGAGCCAGCTTATAGACCTGTAGCGAATCAGTCCTAGGATAATTAGTGACCTTAAGACCTGTTCTTACATCTCCTTTTCACTACCATTGTCATTCTTACTAGAATGATTCTAAACCCGGCAACCACTCTCTACAATCCTGATTTGGTTCCATACTTGCACATTTCAAGTTGATCAAAACCTTCATTCGTGCTAATTAATATCATTCTATAGTTATTTTTCACCAGAAATTCCATTCTTACTTTGCACATATGGATGAAGAGTTGTGTCCATAATCAATTGCCATAAAAATAAAACTAAGATGCTAATCAAAGGGTGCTGGGTGTAGTGTGACCTCTGACCTATTTTTACATATTATTTTCACAAAAACTTAAGTTGGTGATTTATAATCAGATAACCATCATTTAAAATCCCCAGTAGTTTCGTATGCGTGTCTTTCATGTTAACCAAAACCTTAATTAGCGTTAATTAACATTATTCTCTAGTTATCTTTTCACCAGAAACTCCATTCTTATCTTACAGATTTAGATGGAATATTTTGTCCCTAATAAATCGGCATAGAAATGATGCTTGTACCTTTCATGTGGCTTATTTCCCATTTTAGAGATTTTATTGTTTGCACCCCCTACCACAACCATCACCCTGGGAACATATGAATGGCTATTCTGTCTAAAAGCTGGGTAGTTCTGAACCCTAAGCACCTCAAACATTTTTCCACCGTACATGGTTATTAAACTTGACCCAGCTCCCACACTAATATATATGTATATATATATATATATATATATATATATATATATATATACATATATATATATATATATATATATATATGTATATATATATATTTATATCTATATATATATATATATATATATATATATATATATATATATATATATATATATATATATATATATGTTCATATATATATATATATATATATATGTTCATATATATATATATATATATATATATATATATATATATATATATATATATATATTCGTATGTTTACATATATATATATATATATATATATATATATATATATATATATATATATATATATATATATATATATATATGTGTGTGTGTGTGTGTGTGTGTATAGTTAGATAGATAGATGGTTAGATATATAGATAGATAGATAGATACTTCATATATATATATATATATATATATATATATATATATATATTCGTATGTTTACATATATATATATATATATATATGTGTGTGTGTGTGTGTGTGTGTATAGTTAGATAGATAGATGGTTAGATATATAGATAGATAGATAGATACTTCATTTATATATATATATATATATATATATATATATATATATTATATATACATGTATATATATATTATATATACATATATATATATATATATATATATATATATTATATATACATATGTATATATATATATATATATATATATATGTGTGTGTGTGTGTGTGTGTGTGTGTATGTGTATGTATTGGTAGTGATCACCAGCTCCTCATTGCCACACTGAAATTGAAACTGAAAGCACCCAACAGAAAGATAGATAGAATACCTAGGTTTGATACAACTAAACTTTCAGAATAAGACCACAGAGAAACATTTGCAATCGATTTGTAGTATTAGAGACTTTGAGAGACCATTAATGAAGAATGGTGGAATATCAAGAAAATTATCACTCAATTAGTAGTGAAGTCTTGGGACATGGTTTTACAAGGAGAAAACCATCGATATCAAATGATACTTAGGATACTGTAAAAAGGAAACAAAGACAGAAATGGTATGTTGAAATTTTTCGAGGAAGTAAGGCTAAGTATTCGAGTATTGATGGTGAGGTCAACAGAAAAGCTAGGAATGACTGGAGAGAATATTTAGACAGTAAAGCAGATGAGGCTGATAAAGCTATGAATTCAGGGAGTGGCTATGGTGTAAGAATTGCTCATATAATTAATAATGAAATCTCTGAGGACAGAGAAGAAGCAAATACCCATAAAAATAAGAGATGGATTTGTTATAACAACGGAAAATGAAGAAAGACAACGTTGAATAGAACACTTTAGTGTGTTCATGAATAGGAGATATAAAGGGAATAATTTGATTGATATACCTGAAGCTGATGAAGACCTTGTTGTAACCATGAATGAATTCAGTGTGTTCAAACCTGGCTGAGTGCAATAATTACAGAGGCATCATACTTATGTCAGTTATGAAAATATATAGTATGCTTATTCTAAAGAGACTGAAGAGAAATGCTGATGAAAAGCTGGGAGAAGAACAAGCAGGATTTAGAAAAGGTAGAAGTTGCAGTGACCAAATTTCCATTTTAAGACACATTGTACAGCAATGTGTAGAATATAGGAATCCACTTTTGATGGCATTTGTGGGCTATGAAAAAGCCTTTGATAGTGTGCACAGGCCAATTTTATGGAGAGTCCTGCGTTATCATGGAATCCCTCTTAATTATGTAAATTTGATTGTCTGTTCATGAGCATAGTAAGTGCAAAGTTAATGTTAATGGATCTTATCAAATGAACTTCCAGTGAACAGCGGAGTACTCCAACGGAATGTGTTGTCACCATGTTGTTTATCCTCCTCATGGATTTTATAATGCGGAAAACAGTCGGAGATGGTGGAGAAGGATTGGACTGTTTTGGTGATAGGAATTTAGCAGACCTAGAGTATGCTGATGATGCTGTCCTTGTTAGCAGAGCACCACTGGATTTGCAATGCTTGCTTGTCAGAATGCATGAAATATCACACGAGGTTGGGCTGAAGATAAATAGAAGAAAGACAGATGATGAGAACAGAGTATGCTATGGGAAAATGGGACTTTTTTGCGCCGCCGTTTTGACCACGACTATTTGGCACCTTGGCGCTGACCTGTTTTGGTGCCAGGTTATAAAACTACCAAACAAAATGATACGTTTGTGTATGTGTGTTTGTGTGATGAATTAAACGATTATGTTTATATTGGATGTGTGTATAATTATAATAAATAAATAAAACGATGTGTGTTTGTGTGTGTATGTGTGTGTTGGAATGATGGCTAACAAAACTATGTAATTATATTCTAAACTACTGTAATTATACGACAGCTTCAAGGACGTTTTTTCAGTGAACAACTACACTTATTCGGGATAATTATCTAACGATTTACTGCCACTTTGGCCTGTTTCTTTAAACAGTAAAAAACGGATTTTGAGCTAAGCGAAAAATTTATTTTTGGGTGAGATGACCATGTCGTCCTGATGGAAGGTTCCCAAGAGTAGCTTCCTAAGGTATATATGTACTACAGTGATATTCCCAGAGAATTTACCTTTAGGTCTCCAGAATTCTAACTCCTGGCGCAATTATCCTTAAATTTTTCTCAAGGATATCGTATAATATCAGGGGACGTATTCTTGACACGCCACATAGCAATCTGTACCCCGAATAGTGTTTACGCTTTGAGGGGGAAAGTGGCAGAATTAGAAGGGGAGCTGTATCAAGGTTACCCTAGTTCCCCTACTACTATTGAGTATCACAACAGCGCCATATCCGATATGGCTGACAATCCAATATGGCGGACATTCCTTGTAGCATTGAGCATGGTGCTACAGATACAGTAGTTCGGGAGGTAAACTGTGAAGATCTTTTCTTTAGAAAAGAAGGGTGGGTCCATCAGGACGACATGGCCATATCACCCTGATGGAAGCATACCAGAGAATTAATGCATCTGTGGATTTTCATCAGTGCCTTAACCTTGGGACAACATTTCTATGGTCATTTGGACCGTTTGAGACAAATGACGTTACCGTTATCCATCATCATCACTAATCATAAACAATGTTAGTGCTTCGTGCCCCCTACAGGGAAGAGTTATCCTATACGGTAGAAAAAGGGGCCTCAAGGTTAGCATATATTGTATGAAAAAACAGTCTCAAGGTTTGTATATATTGCCGAACCAATATCAGTGTCCTTATATCCGTTGTTTGTAAGCATACAATGATACGAAGAATACTTACAAGAGTAAGTCAAAGAACTCTGGCATCTTAAACATGCAATGGTCTGGCAAATTAGGACGCAACTGCATATCAATAGACATTTATTCCTAATAAATGACTAAATGAATTTACAAGTAAAACGAATGTAGCATGATAAAGGAATTATACATGAGACATATACAGAAATTATTTTCCCCTTTTTTGAAAAGGGAAGAAATGATGAGTGCCACTCTCAGATTGAAGAAAAGTTTTTTAATAAAATTTCTCTTCAAAATTTCTGTACCTGTTATATTCTATCAACACTGTGTACTATGTATACACGGCACTAGTGTTATCTGTATAATTTCACACCTGATATTTTTTAACAGATTCAGTGTTACCTTGGTAACACTCATTCAAAAGGAGGTCACACTAAAAGTACTGACATCTTCTCCCTTTAATTGATAGTCCCAATCAATTAACTGTTCATCGCAGAATTAGACGACTAGTTTTAATACAATACCTGCCACCACCACATAATGCTTCAGTTCATGGACATGCTTAGCATAGTGTTTGTAGAACACTCTGGATGATTTCCATCCAGTATATGAGTGAAGACGCTCAAAGTCTGTATACCGAAGAAGTACAGTGATGAAGCAATTTTTCTCAGATCATGACCTGCGGAAGTACTGTCAGGATCTGTTCTGCTAATAAAGTAGGTGACCTTCGCCCTCAGTTGCTATAGGGATAAGTTTGATCCAGAGGTTTCTCCTTTAAAGAGCTGTCTCCAAGTCTGAAATTCTATGAAGATAGACCTTTAGACACTCTACCGGACATAGAGAGACATCTTCCTTCAGTGGGAAGATTCTCCAGGGACCCCACCTCTTAGTGGGTAGCTCCTTCTTAGCGAGAAAGGTTGGATCTGGAAAGAGATTCAGTTTTCCCACTTCTGTGAACTGAATGTGGCCCTCATCTCTAGATAGGGCCATTATTTCACTAACTCTAGCCCCGGAAGCTATGGCAAACAGAAAAATAACCTTTTGGGTTAGATCCTTGAGGGAACAATCTTCATTGTTCACAGATGAGCCATAATGTAGGACCTTGTCAAAGACCATGAGATGTCTAAGCCTTGCACATGCCTTTGGAATCTTATTAAAGATTTCATTCGCCAGATACACTTGAAAGGCATATAGAAGAGGTCTAGTCAAGGCTGACTTGCACGTAGTTATCATGTTGGCCGCGAGACCTTGATTATGAAGGTGGACAAAGAAGGACAGACAGAAGTCCATTGAGATTTTTTCGGTCCTTTTGCTTTCACAAAAGCAACCCACTTTTTCCAAGAAGACTCATATTGTCTCCTAGTTGACAGACTTGTATTCTTCTAAGAATTCTATATTGCCTTCTGAGATCCCAAACCTTTTCCTAACCGCTGGGGCAAGAAAATCATAAAATGAAGGGTTCGGGTTCTCTGTGATAAACTGAAGGCAATTAACTTCTGAACCTTCTGAGATAGTTCTGGGTTCAGAACTAGGGCCAGCCTCAGCCTCAGTTTCTTCATTAAAGGGAACAGATTGCTCTTGGGCTACTTGGAAGCCAACAGAGCCACTCCTCCCTGGAAGGATCTCAGCACGTTGAGGACCTTCAGCAGGAGATTGGATGGGATGAACAGGAATCCTTAAGTCCATCTCCTCTACACTAGAGACATGATGTCTTTTATCTCCACTAGAGGATCCTCGTATGGGGCTACATATCGAGGTAGTATCTTGATGATGCTCGTGACAAAGAGGTCGATCTGCACCTCGGGGACTTGTTCCCATCTGGGAGAGAATAGGTCTGCGTCCGTGGACCATTCTAACTCTATCTGCTTGAGCCCGAATAGAGCATCCACTGTCACCTTGCGGACCAGTTATACATGAACTGCTGATAGGTGTCATTCCTTTAGGTAAGGGATGGCTAACATCACCTAAATTAGATGAGACTCTCTTTAGCCTCGTCGGGTTCGAATTCTCATTATCACTTCGATGACCCAGATCAGCCTGAGGAGGTCTGATCTGCGTGTAGAGAGTTTCCCCACCCATGACAGGGCCAATATGGCCTACAGGCTTTTGGCCTTTGACCATTGTAAGGGAAGCGAATAAGAAAAGACCGATATCAGTCCTTTCAGATCTCTTCGAGCATTTAATGTATATCTTCTCCAGACTCTTAACGCATCTTTCAGATGTGCTTTTAGCCCTGGGTCTGTCATTATTGCGAGCTGGAAAGAGTTCAGAACTCCTCCCTATTAGCGTCATGGAATCCTGACTGATTACCATAGTCTCTTGACCAACCCTGCGAACTCCTTTTACGTCCCCAAGGGAAAGGAGAGTTGGGGTGACTACAGGTTTCAATGTTTTTTTAACCATTGAAGCCTTTGAGCTGGAGAGAATCGAGACTTCTTGAAGCTTATCTTGCATCCCCGATGTTCCGGGAACCGGATCACTCCCTTGCATGCTCATAGACTAGCCACTTCGGGTGCTGCCCACCCCAGCCTTTCATCCAGGTACGTTGTTGCCTGAACCATTTCTAGGCCTGGTTTTTGCTTGACTGTGTCTGCTGATCCCGTGAAGATACTTAGGACTGTGTCTAGTCCGACAAGTATCTTGCCTGGGATATATGTTATCTTCTGTAACTTGGATCCTAGGTAGGATGGGAGGGGGTGACTGACTGGAAGTTGTCAACAGGCATCTTTCAGGCTTGACAAGACTGTGAACACCCCTCATTGAAATAAGGTCCTTATGTTCAGAAGGATTAACATTCTGAACTTGCTGTTTTATTTGAACTTGTTGAGTGGCGACACCAAACAGCCTTCCTTGGAATTCGATGGACTGTTCCTTATTGCTTGTATGCTCTAGAGCTCTGAGGTATACTCTTCCATGAAGGTTTTAGAATGTAGGAAGAGTTGAGGAAATGATGGTGGAGGTATGTCTACTTCCCATCCTCGTCCCATCTTGATTAGGCCTTGGACCCAAGGATCGAAGGTCCAGCAATCCTGAAGGAACCTCCCTCCTACCAGAAGCGTCTGTTTGCTTCGCATGATCAGAAGGTTTACATATCCGACCGCTTGTCTATGGCACCACGGTCATTGTGACTGTGGGATGTTGTTGAACATTCCAAGGAAAACTACTAGACTTTTCCGTCTTCCTTTTAGGTTGGGGACCCACAACTGTGGAAGACTTTCTCTTTGAAAGGATGCCCCACTTTTGGAGAAACCTTATGTTCTCTGTGGTGGCCTCCTTAATCATCTTTCTAACTATCTCGTTTGGAAAGAGGTCTCTACCCCAGATGTCGGAAGATATGAGCTTCCTAGTTTCGTGTTCCACTGCCGCGGGAGCGAATACAAACTCTCTACATGCTCCCCTAGCCTTCATAAAGGCATAAAGGTCTTTTACTAAGGTGGCCATATGCATTTTGGCCAAGACCATGAGCATGTCTGGGGTAGTTTGGTGTGTTGAACAACTCTATGCAGTTCTGTAAGGATAGGGAGGCTGCAAGTCTCTCCTTTGTTTCTTGCTCGTTATAGAAAAGAAACTCCGGTAGTTTAAGGAGATTCCCACTAAACTGTCTACTAGCAACATCTGCGTCTGGTCTTCCTATTGAGAAGATTAAGTGGACTTCCTTCCAATCCTTCTGGGAAAGGCTAGTGACAGAGGCTTGTACTCCTCAAGTGCAGGACAAGGTCTACCTGCTTCCACTGCCTTAGCAACAAATTTAAATGCTTTCCACGTAAAGGGGAATGATATTGCAGCAGGAGCAAGAAAGGAAGGGTGTTTGTTACCTGGTGTGAATACTTTCGACACCGAGTAACCCGCCTTTCTCAGGCTATTTGACGAAATAGCCTATGCCTTATCATGGTCAAGAACCATGACTTCTTAAGTCCCGTATCTTTTCTTGACGTTGGTTCATGTCTCAGACAAAGGAAGCAATTAGGGAAAGCGTCAAAGCTTGGCCAATATTGGATTTTGTCCAAAGGAACAGCACCCATCTTCTCTGAGATGTAGAGTTTGCCGTTTAAAATCGGCATAAGCTCCACAAACCTCCAGGGATTGGTTTTGGAGCATGTCAGAAGGTCTTGGTCTATGTGACACATTTTCGTCTTGTTTGCGAAGGTTTTCTATTAAATCTTTCATTTGGGCTCATAATTGGTCCATTCCATCTAATGGAGGGGTAGGGGGTGAAGATGTCGACGTCAATGGCTCTAGAGAAGGCACAGACGGTTCCAACACGACCTTCTCCCCCTCTTCCCGTGAGGGCTTCTTGCCCTCCATCCCAAAGGCTATCTGGCCGCAGGGAGGTGTGAATGGTGCCTGGGGCACCACTATTTCCTTAATTGCTTTCGGGAATAGTAGGTTACGCAACCTATCATTAGGTAGGTATGGTTTGGAGAGATTTTCTGGAAACCTCCCACCCTATTGCATAATTTGTCACGAGCTGCATCCCTAGACTCTATCGACTTGGGATTCTCGAAACCCTCGGACATTAAGGTCCGACATACATTGCAAACCTGCGGGTTCCAATAATGCAGAGATTCGGGAATAATATTGCAGGGGGCATGAAACCTGCATGTATTATGACTGTAAAAACACTTACTCTTGATCTTGCAGAAGACTGCAATACATGTCATCTGGTGTTCCTCCTGTAAAGAAAGGAAAACAGGATGAGTATACAATTGATTATCCCACTGATAAGCAATATATGAAAGTCATCTTTTGACAAAATAGCTTAGGATAGTAAGCTATAAAGGGATAGTGGGAGACACATACTTGTGTATTCCCTGCAAGCAAATGCTGTCATCTCCCCTCAGTATTAATCATAAGGAGATTCCTCTATTAAGGGAACTCCAACTAAAAGGGTTCTAACCCCTAGGGGTAGAGAAGTGTATAAGTCACTGTCCCTTTTTATTCTTAACACTGTGGGGTAAGGATGACTGATTTCTCAATCAGGATATTGAAGGAATACCAATCTTTCAATATAGGAACGGTACCAGCAGAAGCTCGCACAAGGGTACCCAAGATATGTTAGAAATAACTACTGTATGATCATGATATAGTTTTCTGTTTGCAGTATATACTATATTGCAAATTACTGGCTACTGTATAATTATATATAATGTAGTTCAGCCAGTGTGCTGCCTTTGCAGCAAGCATCTGACGGTACGGTCCAGCTAGCATGACACCAACTGGACTAGGAAAGATAAAAGACATATATTTGTGTATCCCACCCAACCTATTTGCTGTGGCCTCCCTTACAATATTAAATCATAGAGTTTCCTGATCAGGGAGACTCAAGGATAAGGGCTCTACTCTTTAAGGGTTAGAAGTGTAACACCACCAGCCCTTAAAATATTAAATATTGTAGAGCAATATGAAAACTGATTTCTAATCAGAATATTTAAGAAATTCTATTCTTTCAATATAGGATTGGGCTCAACAAATACCTGGGTAGGGATACCCAAGATATATTTGAAATAACTACTAGTATAAGATATACAATAGTTTTTCTATCTGCAGTATATCCTATACTACTAATATACTGACTACCTGTATAAACATAAACTGCAGTTCAGCCGGCATGTTGTTGGCATAGCTAGTTCTTGCCGGCACATCCAGCATGCTAGCTAAAAGAGAGTGAGATAGCATGAAGTGAAGGCTACCTATTACTGTGTATGTATACAGTGATTAAGGACGTAAAAGTCTAATTTTACTGCCTTTCTCCAGAATGAATGTTCAAATGGAAGGGGAGAATGTAACATTCAAGCTTCCATCCAACCACAGTACTATCGCTGGTAAGGTCCCGCTGGCACACCACCGGCAGGCTAGCCTCCGGCCGTACTAGTACAGTCGGTGTGCTGCCAACTGAGTCAGCACCTATCTGTGCCGGTCTAGCCGGCAGAGCAAAACCCCAACGACAGAACTTGTGGCTAGCAGTCCAAGGGAGAACTGAAGAACCTTGGTGACAGAAGGGACTTCCCACCCACAACCATCATGTCTGCCGGCAGCCGTCATGGCTGCCGATAGATGACATGGCTATCAACAGCATGCATCGCCGCCGGCAGACGTTATAGCCGCCGACAGCTTGTAAGACACATGGTCGCCGGCAACCAACATGGCCGCCGGTAGTTGTCATGGCTGCCTGCAACTGTCATAGCTGCAGGCAGCCAGTCAATGGCTGTAGAGAGGGAGTCTGGCCGGCCCCGGAAACCCACCGGCAACGGTAAGGTTGCAGGACGCCGGCTCAAGAAAGACAATGGTTCGGCCATCATCAAAGAACAGAGGGGGAGGAAAAGGGTCCTATATGAGGTGTGGAAGGAGCTGGTAATGTTGCCAGACTTACACACCTGGAAGAAACTGTTTCAGTATCGGCACCATCCTAGGTGGCAGGAGAATCTTCTATTCTCCAGCCTAGGGTGTGCCAATATAGTTAGGGGACGGCAGCAATGCCGCCTCCTCTCAACAAGGGAGAAACAGAGTTTCAGAGCCGCGCCATCCTAGGCCTCAGAAGTATACTACTCTTCAGCCTAGGGTCTGCGAGCATAGGACTAGTCTACTAGGCAACAGGGAGAAGGTGGCAGTATCATACAACCACTTCAAGTGTAGCCTAGGGAGGGCTAGCCTCCTATGCCAGCAGCCTAGTCGGCAGGGGAATAACTATTCACCCTGCCGGCCGACTGCCGACACAAGACTAAATACTCTGAGGTTCTGATCGAATCCCAAAACTTGGCATCTGCTGTTAAGGGACGACACAGAAAACCCTAGGCTAGCCAGGCCTGAATTAAAACTCAAGGCACGACCCACTAGGGTTGTAGCCTAAGGTTACACTCAGAAGGAAGAGAAATTACCCTTAAATCTCTGTTAGAGACGAGTATCGGTTATATGATGATTCTAGGAGATATCAATCTTTACACGGGAAATGTCGAAAATATATGTTGCCTAGGTTAGGTTACCCAGGCAAGGCGAGATCTCGGTTACCTATATCACCGAAACTCTGACATATACGATCGACACAGAAAAAGGAAAATTATGCATATAAATATCTTTACAAGTATCAAATGCTTAAATAGCTTCCATAATTAAATAATTAATGCTTTTTCAACCGGGAATGTCGTTCTACTAACTAAATAACACAGCGCCCATGGCGCCTCCGGTAACAGGCCTAGCTCCTAATCACAATAAATTACTCTAATTTCACTGTGATACAGGAACTAAAATACGCATATTGTAAAGATTCAATACTCAACTTTCCATAAGTGAAAGAAGCTGGGATAGCATAATAATAATCCTGAAAATCGAACAAAAATGTCAGATCAAGAGGGAACACCACCGTGCGAAATCGCCGTAAAATTAGGAATGTCCGCCATATTGGATTGTCAGCCATATTGGATATGGCACTGTTGTGATACTCAATAGTAGTAGGGGAACTAGGGTAACCTTGATACGGCTCCCCTTCTAATTCTGCCACTTTCCCCCTCGAATCGTAAACGCTATTCGGCGTGCAGATTTCTATGTGGCGTGTCAAGAATACGTCCCCTGATGTTATGCAATATCCTTGAGAGAAATTTAAGGATATTCGCGCCAGGAGTTAGAATTCTGGAGACCTAAAGGTAAATTCTCTGGGAATATCACTGTAGTACATATATCCCTTAGGAAGCTACTTCTAGGAACCTTCCATCTGGACGACATGGCTTAAGGCCAAAAAGTTAGATATAGTCTTTCTTTTAGTTTCTCTCGGAACCAATACCAGAAATGGTTGAAAATATTCTTAGTAAGAGAGATAAAGTGAAGTTTTCACACGATGGATATTTATATGTTTTTGATAAATGTAGGAAAAGTGATCCAACGTTGCTGTTTTGGAGATGAGAATTAGAAAATGAATGTAGAGGCCGAATTCCCACCAAAAAAAAACGAAGTAGAGAAGGAAGTTGATGAACATAATCATGGTGCTTTAGCAGTGGACGTGGAAGATGCTTCTATTGAAACAAGTTTGAAATGTAAAGCTCAAGAAACTCCTGAAGTGCCATCAACCATTATAAACAGATGTATTGAAAATAGCTCTCAAACTGCACAAGGATCACTTCCAAACTTAGAGGCTTTGGAAAAAATCATATATAGGTAATGGAATCTGGTAAATTCTGTTCCTCCGAACCCTGCTAATTCAAGAGAATTGGCAATTCCTGAAGATTACAAATACTATCTGACGAACAATGGAGAAAGTGAAAACTCTTTAATTAGTGACAGTGGATAAAAGAATACATATAATGAGAGAATACTAATTTTTTATGCGAGTGCGAAGTGGGGTATGGAGATGGGACAACCCTTTCACTGCGGAGAACGACTTTAGTTTACTCAGATTCATAACCTTTCACTGCGGAGAACGACTTTACTCCACACTGCATAAGAAATTTTAACCTTAGCGCCTTTAGTTGACGATTTATCTGGCTTATACATGCTGCCATCTGTTGCCGATTTTATGAACTACCCACTCTAAGCAGCTCTCGTCTTTCTTCTCCCATTTACTCTATGATTTTGGTGATTTTTTGGTTATTTTTACGTTGTGTCAACATGAAATTATGATATATATGCATGTTTTCTCAATATAAATCAATATTATTCATAGAGTTATCGTAATATCATGCTTTTCAAAGTTCGTTTAGCTTAAGTAAAAGTTTGTTTACATTTTAGCTCAACAGTTGCCATGACAACTACACAGATAAAAACGTATTTCATAGTATTGGATGTTCAAAATCTGACAGATAATGGTGTTTTCAGAAATAACTATAGAATTTAACTCAATTAAATGAATAATAGGCAAATATCAAACACAATCACAAGAAAAGAAGTTTCGTGTTTTAAATCCGAAGCTTTGTTTACATTCCTCAGCTGACGTTCAGTCTGTTAGTTGCCTATCAGTCCCTTTATTTTTTAACAGCATAATTTAGTGATACAAGTTGTCAATAAAGATATAATTTGTTTATAAATGCTTGTTTCACAATATCATAAATTTCATACACAATTGTAAATTATGGTATTATTATACTATTAGCAAAACATTCGATATTGCTCTGCTTTTATCAGTCAGCTGACTGTCCTTTTAATTTTTCCCTTTAACTCTGGGTTGAAGAATTATTTTCATTTCTTTTCTTTTATATGTGTGATATGGCCTCTACTTCTCGCCAAGTATCTTTAAAAGAAACAGTAGTTACATATAAAGGGAAACTTTATATATAAAAAAAGTGACAGAAATAGACAAGCCATGTGTTTATGTGAAATACAATAAGTATATGAAGGAAGTTGATAATTTTGATCAGCTATGCTCAAGATATGCTTACAAAGGAAAGAGTCAGAAATGGTACCAACCAATTTGGCCTTTTATCATTGGAGCCGCATTAGTAGACTCAAACATATGTTACAACATTCAGAATCCCACTGCTAAGTTGGATAAAAAAAAAGTCAGGGAAAAATTATTAACACTACGTTAGAAGGGTATAATCGGAGCAAAACTCAAAGAAAGGGTACATTTTCCAATGCAATAGAATCTAGACTAACTGAAAGGAATTTTCCAGCTCAATATGTTGACATAAACCCCAAACCCCAATGTATTATATGCTCTATCTTGCCAAAGAATTGCTTGATGAAAGGTAAAGGCGAATGCAAAAGAAAGCAAACAGCTTATTTTTGTGATCAAATTGTTGAAAAGCCCCCTCTTTGTATCATTCCATGTTTTGAGACATATAGTACCCATAAATTGTACAAAAAGCATTACTAATGTGGAGAATAGATGTATGAGTCAATGATAAATTGGGTGAAGGATTATTAATGGAATTGATAAAATGATCTTTGGAAAGGAATTTTGGCGATTTTTCTTAATTTTTACCTATTTATTGAAGAATTTAAGGCATAAAGAGATAAACTCAGGTGAAAATATTTTTAAATCCTAAAATCAGAAAGGTTATCGAACACAAAAAAATTTTGTTTCACTAAATTTTGAGCATTTTGAATTTTTAGTGAAAATGAGCACAGAGCTGTGCAACATCCTATTTGAATATCCGCAGCGAAAGGGTAGATGTCTCCTCCGTTGTTTTATCGAGTGTATATCATATTGGCAAGAAGGCATGGAGGGGTTTTCCCTGTGCTGTATGTTTTATTACCGCATTTTATTGTCGAGTAACATATATTCGAATGTTCCGAATGATTAGTGATTTACAGCAAAAAGGGATCTACTGCGACTATAAACATGCTGCCTTCTCTGCCATGGAAGAATGTTTTCCTGGATTCGAGTTGAAAGGTTGTTTCTTCCACTTAACACATAATATACATAGGCATTTGAAGCAGCTTGGGCCCCAGCACCTAATTAATAATGATCCAGAGTTTGCCTTAAAAGCAAAAATGATAGTAGCATTATGTTTTGTACCCGCTTCCCATTTGGATAATTAATATGATGACTTATTGAAGGACTTACCAGATGAACTTCAGCCATTGTTGAACTGGTTTGAAGGTAATTACTTGGGAACACCAATAAGACGAGGCAATGGAAAACGTCAACCAATTCTTCCTATAGAAATGTGGAATCAATACAGACGAACAATAGCTGGTGAGGATAGACTCAACAATCATGCTGAGGCAGCATATAGAAAAATATATGCTGAATTAGAAATAAACCATCCAGTTATCTAGAAGTTTATTGATGGTATCAGAAAAATACAAAAAGGGCGTGATACTTACTGTGAGCACTGGATTGCTGGGAAAGCTCTCAATCAAAAACCTCTGAAATACATTAAAGCCGATGAGGGTATTCAAGACATGTGAAACATTTTGACTCACGGGCAACACTTGAATATTTACGAGGTCTGGCCTACAATTGTAGTATACATTAAAGATCTATATTCATTTTATCAGTTATTCTTTGAAATAAACGTCATGTTTTTAACCTTTTTACTTACGTGGGTTTATATTCATTATATTTATAGTTTTAAATAAATTTCATGCTTTAATCCATTTTATTTTTTATAA
>NC_090727.1:123143355-123223355 GCF_036898095.1 Palaemon carinicauda | reverse complement strand
TGTCCTGAAGAAAGCTGTCCTTGATGCCTATACCATTACAGCTGAAGGGTATAGGCAAATGTTCAGGAACTCCATCAAAGGAACCACCCAAAATTATTTGGAATTGTTTCAGGTCAAATTAAAACAGTTTAAAAAAATGGCTAGAATCTGAAAACATAACTACCTTTGAACAATTACAGAACTTAATGGTACTAGAGGAGTTTTTGAGGAGAATTCCTTCCAACATTTCTATGTACATCAGAGAACGGCAGGAGAAGGAGGGGAAGAAAGCAGCTCTTCTTGCTGATGAATATCACCTCATCCATAAGGTCAAGAAACATAACTCTACAGATCAGGCAAGTATAAATATCTATTGTTCCTTCTGTAAACAGAAGGGACATGCCATAAAAGACTGTCCTAACCCCCGATGTCAATTTTCTAAGGTTATGCAGCCTTCTCAGCAAACAGCAGGGAACAGACCAGAGACTACTCAGAGCAAAAGCCAAAGAAGGATTGCTCTCCATTGTTCTCAAGTCACAAATGACTTCTCTGATTTCCTTTGCTCTGGTACTGTCAATAATTACCCTGTAAAGTTGTTAAGGGACACAGGATCATCATAAACTATAGTAAGTGGTAAATTGAAACCTCTGACTCAGCCTACTAATAAATATGTTACCATCACTGATTTATCCAGTAAATTAGTATTACCTCTGGTTAATATGCATATAGATTGCCCTTACTTTACTGGAGGAACCGAAGTAGCCTTACTGGATAGAGATTTGCCTTGTGAGAAAGCTGACATTCTGTTAGGAAATGATTTAGCTGAAGGAACTGTCTTACCTAATCTCATTATTTCTTAACCAGGGTGTGTTATAGAAAATGAGCAGAACCAACAGGAAGTTCTACCTTGCCAAGCCACCACTCGTTCTGCTGCTACTAAAGCTGCAATTGGAGTTCCCACTGATGACGACACCTCGAATTCCTCAGCGAGCTTACCAGACTTGGTTGGTCTCCATCATGATGATTTCATCAATCTTCAGAGATCAGATGATAGCCTTAAGGATTGCTTCAATAAGGTTGAAAATCCCTCGGATAAGAGCCATAAGTTACCCTTATTTTATCTAGAGAATAATATCCTCATGCGTCATTACAGGTCTCCTACACTGACTGACAAAGACTCGTGGCGCGACTGTCATCAACTGGTTGTACCTGGCAGCCTCCGATCTTCAATCATGAAATTAGCCCACTCAGCTGAGAGTCATCTAGGCATCACGAAGACATACAGGTGCCTCCTAGAAGATTTCTACTGGCCCAGAATGAAGATGGACGTAAAGAGTTTCGTAGAGAGGTGTCGTGTGTGCCAAATTACCAGAAGACCTAATGAAAAGATACCACCAGCCCCTCTAGTGCCCATTGTGGCCCCCAGTACACCTTTTGATAAAATAATTATAGATTGTGTTGGGCCTTTGCCAAAAACTAGCAGGCGTAATGACTATATACTAAGTGTTCTTTGCCCCACTACTAGGTTCCCTCTAGCATTTCCACTTAAAAATATCTCTGCTAGAAACATTATCCAACTGCTGATTAAAGTTTTTACATTGATTGGTTTTCCTAGGGAACTTCAATGCGATAGAGGTACCAACTTTACCAGTACTTTATTCCAGAGTGCTCTCCATCAATTTAATATCTTTAATGTTCTCTTTTCAGCCTATCATCCTCAGTCCAATGGGGCCCTAGAGAGAGTTCATCAGACTCTTAAGAATTTGCTACGACGCTACGGATTGGAAACGGAGAAGGTATGGGATGAAGACATAGACTTGCTTCTGTACATACTTCGGAGCGTACCAAATGAGTCTACAGGAGTTTCTCCATTCGAGATGATGTTTGGACGAAGACCCAGGTCAAACCTCAGCATGATAAAAGAACAGATACTAAAAGGTTCTAGGAAAGAAAATCAGGTAAGCCTTCCCCAATACTTAAAGTCCTTGGAGGAGAAGTTGTTGCATATCCATGCGTTCGCTCGAAAGAACTTGCAGCATGCTCAAGAGCTTATGAAGGATAGATATGACAAGAAGGCAAAGGTAAGAGAGTTTAAGTGTGGAGATAAGGTGCTGGTATATCGCTGCATACCTGGCTCTCCCTTGAGAGAGAAATTCATGGGACCTTATAAGATTATCAGGCGGACCACAAAGACAAATTATATTATTGCAACTCCTGACAGACGTAAGTCTACTCAGCTTGTACATGTGAACTTGATAAAACCCTATCATGAATCTACCACAGGTATAGTTAATCATGTAATTCATGACTTTAAATCTGCCAAGCAGAGTTTGTCACTAATGCCTCTTAATCACAGGTCACAGAATGAGATGCAGAATGAAGTGCAGACTCCTACCAAGGTTGGTACAGAGGTGAGCCACGAGGATGACGAGACTGATTTCAGTGTGAAGTCTACTTTGTCTTGGAAGGACATGAACAATTCGGAAATTCTAAAGTCCCTTCCACAGTTCCTAGACTGTTCACCAAATCAAAAGAAAGACTTGAGTATACTCATTAGCAAGTATGCATCAATTTGTTCAGATAGGCCTGGAAGTTGCACCAAAGTAAAGCATGATGTAGTACTAGAACCTAATACAAACCCCATCAGACAATCTTTTTACAGGGTATCTCATCGCCATCTGCCTATCTTGAAACAGGAAGTGGAATACCTGGTGAAACATAACCTCGCCAAGCCCAGTACATCCCCATGGGCTTCTCCATGCATTCTGGTAAGGAAAGCCAACAATACCTACCGTTTGTGTACTGATTATAGAAAACTTAATTTAAAGACTGTAAAAGACTCTTACCCGTTGCCCAGAATAACTGATATAATAGATTCTGTCAGTAATGCCAAATATTTAACTCAAATAGACCTGCTGAAAGGCTACTACCAGATTAAGCTAACCGAAAGGGCCAAACAAGCTTCATCATTCATCACTCCTTTTGGTTTATTTGAATATAATGTATTGCCATTTGGCCTAACCAATGCCCCAGCTACATTTCAGAGGACTATGCAAGACATCATCAGGGGTCTCCCCCATGTATATGTGTACCTGGACGACATTGTCGTAGCAACCACTACCTGGGAAGAACACCTGAGAATACTAACTTCCCTCTTCGAAAGATTAAGAGAGGCAAACTTAACCATCAACCTTGCAAAGAGCTCCTTTGGTAAAGGTCAGGTAACTTATCTTGGTCACATCATAGGCAGTGGCTCTATTGTTCCTAAGGATGTGAACATCGGTGCCATCCAGGAATATCCAGAACCAAGGAATAGGAAAGAGCTTAAGACATTTTTAGGCATGGTGTCATACTATTCCCGATTTTGCCCAAATTTTTCAACAATCACTGCTCCACTTTTTGCTCTAACTTCAACCAAAGTACCTTTTAAGTGGACATGTAATCATAACAGGGCCTTTGATCAGCTAAAACTATTTATGGTTTCCAAGCCGCTTCTACAAGCTCCTGACTTCACCAAACCTTTTTTTCTTCAGGTAGATGCCAGCAACATCCGTTTTGGTGGTGTTCTTCTACAGGAAATCGCGAGTGATGGTGCTGTTTCCTTGCCTCTGTTGGAGAGACTCTTGCCCATAGCCTATCATTCTGGATTCTTCAAAGGGTCACAACTCAGATGAGTAGAAAAAGAATTATTCAGTATAATCAACACTGTGCTACATTTCCGTCCGTATCTGGAAGGCCTAGACAATGTTATTTTCTACTCTGACCACATGCTTCCGAGTTTCCTCCACCGTGCGAAGTTCACCAACCAGAAACTTCTCAGATGGTCCTACATTCTCTCCTCATTTAACATCGAAGTGAGGAAAATCTCGGGATCACGGAACACCATTGCCGATGCTCTATCGCGTCAACCTCGGCTCCATAGGAGTTGAGAAAAATTATTTTGAATTGTATAAATCTCATTTTTTTTAGTTATATATTCTTAAAATAGTCTTGGATAGTAATTTTACTCTTAAAAGAGGAGGAATGTAATATCCTAACATATTTCTTATTGTTACCTTTATATTAAGCCTCCACAACCGCCATCTGTTGTTTGGTTATGTCTTCAGTCTTATATTTTAGTCCTTGTTTTCCTAGCACCGCTAGTGAATTATTGTAAAATTACTTGTTATTTTTATTGTTGATCCTTGGGAAAACTGACTTGACAGCTTTCCATGTTTCGGTAAGGGGAGAGCTCCTTAACCTTTGGTGGTGAATACTTGTTTCTTAATTTAAAGTATTGTGATATTGTGCTACTATTTATAGTGAGAAGGGAGTAATATACTTTTGATTGTACTTATGGTTGTATTTATCCTACGGTAACCATTGGAGGCATATAATAATTGTTCGATCACGAGTGACAACTAAAGATAGAAAAAGGTTAACATCAAGGAAAAACAGAAATTCACTACAATATATATATATATATATATATATATATATATATATATATATATACATATATATATATATATATATGTATATATACATATATATATATATGTATATATATATATGTATATATATATATATATATATATATATATATATATATAAATATATATATATATATACATATATATATGTATATATATGTGTGTATATATATATAAATATATATATATATATATATATATATATATATATATATATATATATATATGTATATATCATTCGGAATTTGTTGATTCCATCGGTGCTATGAATGGTGCAGTGTGATGTTCTTGTTATCCTGTGTTTTGCTCAATATTTTTTGCTGATATCTTCATCACATAGTATTTATAACATGATAATATACAATAATTTTCACTGCTTTCAGACAGTAGCCCATAAACAAACAAAATAGAATACAAACAAGGATTTTATCGGCAACTCCTGTAAACTATTCAGTGACTTCATGTATATTTTTGTCTTTTGGATTTTGTTATTCAAGGATTGAAATTTCATCAAAAGTAATTGTCTTACTAGCATAATGTGTTTCTTATACGTATATAAAAGAATAAACACGTTGAAGCGACAAAGGTATTTGAATATTATACATAAACATATTTGAAAATACTTTATTAATTTCTCTATACATACATTTATATATACATATATGTATTAATATGTATGCATTTATATACTTATATATATACATACATATTTACACATTTATACATATATGTGTATACACACATACACACTCACACACACACACATATATATATATATATATATATATATATATATATATATATATATATATATATATATATATATATATATATATATATATATATATACATACCTGTGTGTGTGCGTGTGTTTATATGTTTGCGTGTGTGTGAGCAAGTGTAAGAAGATTTTTAAGATATACATTATACTAATGGTACACACTCTCTCTCTCTCTCTCTCTCTCTCTCTCTCTCTCTCTCTCTCTCTCTCTCTCTCTCTCTCTCTCTCTCTCTCTTTTACTGTTAAAAACTGTATCATGAAACCACAATAGAATAAAATCTCTTCCATTATGTATAACAATAAAGGCAATCAACTCACCTTCATAGAGAAATGCATGACACTGTTATTGCAAGCACATACACGCACTGGCAATCCGAGGCATTGCTGTCGAATATTCCCAATATTCATTGGAGCAAAATACCTCTCCCGGACGAAGATAGGTCACCAAGACTGGTGCAGAAGCCACAAGGTCAGTTCCAGACTAGATGAGGATAAGGACCCAGCCAATAAAGATCAGGAGCAACGTGGGTTTAGACATCTTCTTGGGGAGGTCAAACGAGGATGAGGTTAGCTTTCCTCCTGGGGGTTCAGATCAGGACCTCTTCTTTGTCGTCACTTTCCACAAAGCCCTTCAGATGAATCTTTTTTAATTTGTTGCTTTTAACAGTTATAATAATGATAAGAAGTGATATTGGTATTGCAAAAATGCTATAAAACAATTTTTGCATCTTACGGCTGAATTAAAACGAGTGACAGAGAACAAAGTTTTCATTTCTATATTTTCTAAGATTCAGACAACTGAGGAATCTCTTTTTCAGATACTCAACTCGAAGTTGGAGGTTCTGCACAAGATGCAGTTTGAAGTTTACTAAATGAAACATCCAGGAGGATTCACCAAACGAAATCTTAAATATTATTATGTACATTTTCATTTAATCAGCAAAGTTCAACTGAAATAACAATCTTGAATATATTTGAGCTTAAAAAATGTATAAGTAAACACGCTTTATTTCTTACTCAGGAATAGATTTATGCTCGATAATACACTTTCTGGTCTCCAGAAAAAAACACATAATTCTTTCGTGTGAGCCTATGCATACATGCACTGTTTTCATGCATTTTATGTATTTTATGTATATATATATACACACACACTCACACACACACACACACACACACACACACACATATATATATATATATATATATATATATATATATATATATATATATATACATATATATATATATATATCATCATCATCATCATCATCATCAACATCATCATTACCAGCCGTTACTAGTCCACTACAGAGGAAAGTCCCCAGACATGTCCTTCCACTTTCGTCTGTTTATGGCATTTCTATGACAATCCAAGCCCGCTAACATTTTTAGTTCGTTAATCCATCGTCTTCTCTAGGGACCCATCCGTTATTCGGTATATTTAGCTATTGTCTGTCATTCTCATTGTCCAGCCCATGTCCATATCTTTTTCACAGCGTTTACTTTATTTTGCTCGTATTCATGTTGCTCTTTTATTCATTATTCCTTCCATATATTTTTTATTGTAAATACCTTATGTTCTAAGGATTTAATAAGGCTCCAAGTTCCCGACGCATAAGTTACTACTGGTAGGACAATCTCATTAAATACTTTGCTTTTTAGAGAAAGTGACATTTAATTTTACATATTATAATTTTTTTACATCAAATGCACTCCATCCCATTCTTATCCTTCTTTTAATTTCGGTCTCGCGTCCGGGGAAAAAATTATCATCTGTCCTAAGTACGTACATTCATTAATAATCTTTTGAGGTTCTTCCATAAATTTTATAAGCTGTCTCTCTGCATCCCCATTTTCAGTTTCATCATAGCTTTACTCATATTAATTTTCAGTACTATATGTCTACTTTCTCTATTAAAATCTTCTATCATCTTTTGTAATTCCTCTCATGATTCAATAAACACAACTATGCAATCTGCAAATCTTAAGCTGTTAAGGTATTCCCCATTAATATTAATTCATACATTTTTACAATCTAAATTCTTAAAAACTTCTTCTAGACATGTGGTGAATAATTTAGCGGAGATAGGGTCTCCCTTTTTAATTCCCTTTTCCACCGGAATTTTCTCCTTACCTTATGTAGTTTCAGGTTTGCTGTACATCTTGTTCTTGAAGTGTTCTAACATAAGATTCATCTATTCCTTGCCTTTGAATGGCTTTCATTACTACTGAAATTTTGACAAAGTCAAAAGCTTTCTCCTAGACTATAAACGCCATGCATAGTGGTTTGTTGTAATATGTTGATTTTTCCATTAGCTTGTCAATTATATGGATATACATGTAGTCAGTTGTTAAATACCCACTTCCAAAGCCTGCCTTCTCTCTTGGTTGATTAAAGTCTAGCTCTCTTTCTACCCGACGTGATATGCTTTCTGTAAGTATCTTATGTATTACATAGAGTAAACGTATTGGGTGGTAACTTTTCAGGTCTTTTGCATCTCCCTTTTTGTTAATCAGTATGTATAGAACGTTCTTGGAAACATATGAAGTAGATTTCAGCGAGTTTTACTTCTATTAAATCTCTTCCATATATTAATAAATAAATTGTTATGTCATCTTCTCTTGCTGGTTTGCCTCCTTTCATGTCTTTAGTTAATGCTTTCTTTACTTCTTCTACTGTATGTTTGGTGCCAGCTCATGTGTTTCATCATTTCTATTGTTAAAGTTATTTCTAATATTACTATTGTATACCATTCTATAGAAATCCTATGCAATTTATCACTCCATCTCTATTATGAATATTTCTATTTTCCTAGTTTAAAGCAAACATCTGTTGGTGCTCCGTTACAAGAATTATTTTCGCCAATTTGATGCTTCTTCCTTTCTTTAGTGTTCCTAATTTTGGTCTGATTATGTTAACAAATTTCTTGGGTTTTTAGTTTGTTTGTTGTTTTGGATAGTTCTGCTAATTTTATTTCATCTCACTTTGATTTTACCCTCGTTCCCCATATTTTCTCTATCAGGGTTTTGGTCTTTTCTCATAGTCTTCCTTGATCTTGTTTTGGAGCTTTTCCACCTATCTTTTTTTTATGATTCCAATACAAATTTAATTTAATTACTGTTCATATCTTATTTACTTACTTCCTTTTCATCATGTAGCTGGGAATACCTATTTTGTATTGCTAAACTAAACCCATCAGATTTTTCTCTTATTTTTCTCTTATTTCGCCTCTCATCATTCTATTTTTGCCTGACTTAACTTGTTTAACACAGTTACATCTTCAACTAAATTGACCTTTTCACTAAAAATAAAATCTATTTCATTTTCCCTTTCTTCATTTATGCTTCTCCATGTTCATTTTCTAAGTTTGTTGATATAAAAGGTGTTCATGATTTCAAGATTGCTTTTTTTTCATCAAATTCTACAAGCATAATTCCTCGGCCATTCCTTGTACCTACAAATTTACGTTCTGCTGATTCTTCACTTTTTTTTTACTACTTGGCATTGAAATCAGGCCCCCCCCCCCCAAAAAAAAAAAGACCTAAACTGAGTCCTATGTTTTTTTTTTTTTTTTTTTTTTTTTTATAAATATCTCCAGATCTTCATGAAAAGTTTCTATTTCTTCCTGTGTATGGGATGTTGGTACTTACGTTTGAATAATCTTCATTTTATACTTCATATTTAGCTTGATAATTGATCCTGCAATTCTATCACTAGTAATACGAAATTCTTTTATGGAACCTGCAAGATTTTTATTATTACTAGCTGCAACTTGGGACACACATTGTTTATGAGATCGGCAATGTTCCTCGTTGATGTCACTCACAGTTCACTGTAATCTTGCTACATTTAACAGCATATTTAAGAAGTCTACAGGATAGCTGTGTATTTTCAATTATATAGTCCATGAGCCAGACAAGATATCGGTACCACCTTTGGTGGCAAAACTTTTTTAGTACTAATTTGTTGATTGGGTCCTTATAAGTACATTTAAATGCGATAACCTCTTCAACGGAGTAGCTTAATATATTTTCAGGCCACTCAAAGTTTTCGCTATTATTTTTTATTTGTTTTTATTTATTTTATTTTATTTTATTTTTACAACCTTTGTAATTTGTTGTAAAATTGGGGTTTTCTGTCAATAATTGGTGTGTGAACCCATGATAATGTTAGAAGATAAGACTACTGTATTTAAATTGAGTTTTACTTCAGATTTGCAGCAGTTGAAGACATTTTTAAAGATATTCCTTTCAGAATTTTCCTCTTTTCCGGAATGCTAAGTAGATGATGTAGGTAAGATTCTCAATCATAATGTGCAATCTTTACTCTTTTCAGAGTTTCCATTGAAGTCAGTTAGTTCAAGTCACTTACTCCTAAATCATATTGATGCTGATGGAATCCTGTACATAACTGAAGTTATGCACCGTGTCGTGGTTATTATTGGATGTCATTACACCTTATTAAGAATAGATGTGTTAAGGCTATTTAAGTTAGATAAGTTTGACTGTGTAAGATATCTTTAGAATAAAGAAAAAATAATCACTTCCCTCCAGATGTCTATGAACATTTTATTCAAGGTGGTTTCTCAGTTTAGCTTGGGTCCAAAAATCCCTTTGGAAAAATTCCAGTGGATCAAACCATCGAAGAAACAGTGAACAAGGACACACAGACCTCTGGGGGGATTCAGTCTTAAGCTAGAGGCCGTCAGCAGATACTACCTTATGTCAGAATACAGGAGTTCATATCTGAGGCAGCTAAAACACGTGGTAGGTAACGATTCTTCCTCAAGGGTCTGTCACTCAGACTTACAAATGCCTAGAAATAAAAAAGATGAAGCTGAAGTGAAAGCTTGTGTAGAACTAATGGAGAAAAGTTGGATAGATCCAATAAGTCAAGGTCCAAAGGATTTGGTCTGTTTGTCTACGGGTGTCCTGGTACCACCTGATATAGAAAGTGACCTTCTCAGAGCTCATAGTGTTGGAGAAGAAGCCTACAAGACATTTAAAGAGGATTTTTTGGGGACTCATCCGCCCTCAACTAAATTCCATGATACAACGAAGAAGCAACACAGCAATAGGACAGCCAATAAGACAGCCAATAAGGAAGTGATTCTGAAGGCAGACAAAAACTTGTTTGGCCATATGATAATTGTCGCTGAAAGTAGACAACTGTGCATCAAAGATGTTCTTGCACATCCACTGGGGCCTTTGCCATGGGCTCTGTCAAATAATGATGGAACTTTGCGAAAAACAAACAAAGCCGCACTTGCCCGGGAATTGGAAAGGAATACCGCATCAGCTGAAACTATGCCAAAGCCATCGGTATGTATAACTGATGGAATGAGCCTGGTTCAGAAAATGAAAGGTGATGGGAAAACCTTCACACAGCTTGCCGATTCTGTGCTTGCTCAGGTTTTTCGAGAAGGTGCCCACAGTAAACGAACTGATACCGTGTTTGATGTGTACTGGGAAACATCAATAAAAAATGCAGAAAGGTGTAGCAGAGGTTCTGCTGGTGCCACACAGTGGAAGAACATTGCACCTGGTCATACCATTCGTCTTATAGAGTTTTTTGTAGAGCAATGGAAGCAGCCTGCAAATAAAATTAAGGTGAATGATAAGTATCTATATACAACCTGTGGGGAAAAGTGCTATCTGCTGACCGAAGATAACTTCAGTGACATTGAATCGCAGATCTCAACACAAGAGGAAGCTGATACAAGGGTTTTCCTACATGCCAAGTATGCATCTGAAGATGGACATAGATTTGTCATTATCACTGCAGAAGATACTGATGTCCTTATACTGAGTTTTTCATTCAGTAGTGGGATACAATGCCCATTATATCAGAAGTGCGGGACAAGTAACCGTACTCGATATATAGATATACCAAAACTTGCAAGTGCCATTGGAGAAGATGTCTGTCAAAGCCTCATAGGCTTACACGCTCTCACTGGTTGCGACACAGTTAGTGCATTTGCTGGTCGTGGCAAGCTAAGTACACTAAAGCAAATGAAAGCAAAGGAAACCTACCAACAAGCCTTCAAGCATCTTGGTGAACCATGGGATGTATCGTCAGAACTGTTTGAACAGCTTGAAGACTTTGTTTGTCGAATGTATGCATCTTCCTCCACCACCTGTGATGTCAATAAGCTGCGCTATCATATCTTCTGTGCGAAACGTGGAAAGGTGGAGTCTAGCCAGCTTCCACCATGCAAGGACTGTCTCTACATGCACGTTCAGAGGGCTAACTATCAAGCAGCTATTTGGAGGTGCTCACTTAGTAACAAACCAGCAGTTCCAAATCCCAACGGTCATGGGTGGACCTCAGACGATAGGATTCTCACCACAGAATGAATGAAAGGATCGCCCGCACCAGATGCTGTGTTGCAACTAATGTCTTGCCAGTGTGTTCGTGAATGTAAACTTCCAGGCTGTACATGCCTGACAAATGGACTAAAGTGTACTGATATGTGTAGGCTTCAAACATGCTCCAATCAGAACATCGAAGAAGCAGAAGATGTTGAAGTTGACCTGGATGACTCGGACGATGATTATGATGATGATAAAAATGATTAAAACTGATATTTTTGTCGATATCTGTACAAAAAACCATAAAGTTAATAAGAAGATGAAGCTATATTGTTGTGCATATAGCTTTCTTATGATATACAATGGGCATGCGTAAATAACGTCTGCTTGAACAATAACACTATTCCCTATCTGTTTCCTACAGTGATATTATGTATGCATTCTTGTATAACACATAAAAGGGCAGGTGGTATAGTTTGTGGTTTTGATTTTGTCTTCCCTTCTATGTATGCATAGAGTAGTCTGTTTCAGTGTATTATGCTAGTTAATAAGGCAGATGTAAAAATGCAACTAGTAAAATTGCATGGCGAAGTTGGTATGCGGATGGGACCAGAACCGCCAAATATTTCTAATTTGATTTTGAATTTTCAAGAAAACAGCAGTTACTGTTACAAATGTGTCTCTCAAATTGACAAGTAAGTCCTTGAAATGTTGTTTGATCATCCCTTAAGCAGCCAAATAGGATGTGATGCATCTGAAGTGTAGTTTAAATTTTGTGGGACAAGAACTAGCCCCACCCCCTAATTTTTTCTCTTGGGCTGTTTTACCTAAAAAAACAACAAAACATGTCACAGAACCATTATAATTAGGTATCTAGGGGTATAGTTTCTTTATAAATACACAAATACATGCAGCCAATACCTGATATCCAGTCAATAGAAATATATAAACTAAGTATTACCAGTTTGAGGGAAAAAATCCAAGTTTTTGAGTTAACAGGGTGATATTATTTAACGGCTCATAACCATACTTAAGCTACCACACAGCAATGGTTATCACATGAAAATATTAGCGGTAGGTATGTATCTTTCTAAAAATCAACACTAGGATTTGCCACCCTGGGTGGTACCAACTAGTGAAAAATCTGGTCCTGGCTCATGGACTAATAGATATTACGATGGAATTTGGGAGGAACAGAGAAACTGTTTCTCATCAGTCCCTGAGATTTTCATTTGGATATGTGAATTCTTCTAAGACCAATTTATACCACCGCCAAAAATAACCATTCAACCCATATCGAAATAAACATTTGCTGTGGCTTTTCTATGGTAGTTATCAAAATAAAAACTGTTATGAACAAAGTAAATATCCATCCCATAAATTCCTGAAAATTTAATTTAGATATGTGAAGTATTCTACGAGAAATTTACGACGCCGCCGAAAATCGGCCTCTCGCTGATATTGAAAAATCACTACTCTGTCTTTTGCATAGCAAGTATCAATAAGAAAATTGATATGAATATAGTTCACATAACACCCATCAAAACCTGTGAAAATCGTTTGGGTATCTGTAAAACTCTAGGAGTAGTTTGCAGCTCCTCACTGATTTTTTTTAGCTAAAAACCGTCACTTACGAACGAAAGTGACAGCCAGGGTATTCTAATAACAGGTATACATTGGCAGAAATAAAGCTTATATATTTCTAAATAATCCTTTAAAATTTACTTTGAACATATTTATTGGTGTAGGAGTTATTGACCCAGCTGCCGAAAATATCAGCTACCCTCCCCCCCTCCCCCGGCTATAATGATAAAAGGAAATGACTGGGCTATGGGTGATTAGGCTATGGGTTGACTGGGCAATGGATTGACTGGGCTATGGGTTGACTGGGCTATGGGTTGGGTGATATTCGTTCGCAAAAAATTTGGCAATTCATATAAGGTCACTCACTTCTTTCGAGACAAAGAAAACTCACCCCATTTTGTTTGTTCCTTGCATGTACTTTGATGCAAAATATATGGCCCTCTTATAAACTATATAAAATTCCCCAGTTTTTTTTATTTCACTCAATCCTATTACGTTCCGATTTATATATTTCAGCCCTTTTAGTAACAGATAAATATCTTCCCTAGACAGGGTGCTGACGTTGTATGTTCTAAGGTTCGATTTCCAAAGGTGGCCTGTTCTAGTCCTAAGATTTTAGCACCCCTTGCAGTAAGATGTAGCTGCCCTCACCTTTGGGCAGATGTTCCGCTGGGGCCTGGGGACCGAGACGTAGTTGTGATATACATGTTTGGGTTTTGGCCAGTTCTTATCACCACGCTAGCCACTGTGTAATGGTGATGGTGGGGGACTAGAAACGGCAGCATTTGCTGTTGTTGTATTTGTGTACAGACAAACTTGCCACACACAATGTATATATATATATATATATATATATATATCTACATATACATATTATATATATATATATATATATATATATATATGTATATATATTTATATATACATATATATATAAACATATATATACACATATATAACGGATTTTGAGCGAAGCAAAAAATCTATTTTTGGGTGAGGTAGCCATGTCGTCCTGATGGAAGTTCCTTCATTAGTAGCTTCCTAGGTATAATTGACAACAGTGATATATCCCAGAGAATTTACCGAAGGTATCCAGAATTCTAACTCCTGGAGCGAATATCCCTTAAAATTTAAAAAGGGATATCGCGTATATCAGAGGACGTATTCTTGACACGTCTCATAGCCATCCACACCCCCAATAGCGTTTTGGCTTCGAGAGGGAAAAGTGGCAAGAATATAGGAGAGACGTTAAAGAGGCGATGCTCTCGACACTCCTACTGTACTGTAAATAGTGCGCCGAATCGCCACTGCGAGGCGCCACCAAGCCATTCTTCGTAGCTTTGTAGGTGTTGCAGATACAGGACCATAGGGAGGGATTCTTTATCCTTTTGTCAAAAAGAGGGTGGGTCCATCAGGACGACATGGCTACCTCACCCAAAAATAGATTTTTCGCTTCGCTCAAAATCTGTTTTTTGGGCTCAGGCCATGTCGTCCTGATGGAAGTTTACCAGAGCATTAATGTATCTGTGGATTTTCAATAGTGCCGTTATCTCGAGATGAATATTTCCTATTTGGTCTTCTGGACCAGAGACACTTGATGTTACCATTATACATCAATTAACTGATCTTAAAATATGTCAGTTCTTCCTGCCCCCTACAGGGAAAAGTCTAGGTAGACTTTAGGAAAAATCCCGAGGATTGTGAGTTCAAGGAACAATCTAGCAAACAGTATGTATATTAGTGTCATTATATACGTAAAGCCTAGTTTGTACTTGGATGGTATACTCCTGTATAGGTTACTGAATCCTCCCAAGTCCGGATATAAAGAGACAGACAGGTTTGCATCCATGTAGGAAACCTTAAATCAGTAAGATAAACAGTTAGTACAATCAGTTCTTACCTGTTTGCTTGGAATTGGTAGAAACCATAGTTCCCCAATATTTCTTTAAATATTAAGAGAATCAAGGATGCTCTGATTTATATATAATTTTGAATGTTTGAGGCGAAAGAGACGCAAAGATTCCTTCTATTGTTTATTACAAAAATATAAATCATGGTTGTAATCAATTACATCTTACGCTGAACAATTCTGCGTAAAAGCATAAACAGTAATAACAGAAAATAAATAAGTTTCACCTGAAAAGGAAACATTAGCCACTCAAAGGGAAATATAATATTTCACTATGTATGCTGTTATTACTAGGAACACTGTGCATATAAGAATGCCTGGCACTTGTGTCAGCTTATTATGCTTGATGTCACCTGTATAGATAGAACAGTCTATAGTGTCTTCCTAAACACAATACTCAACATGATATACCTTAAAATTCTATCATGTGGACCCTTCACTAAAAGTCCCAATTAGTGCACTGTTCTTCGCAGTAATCAAGCGGCAGGTTTTATAACACTGCCTGCCGCTACCACATGAAATTTTATTTCTTGTAATTGCTTCGCGTAGTGCTTGAAGAAAACTCTGGAAGACTTCCAACCAGTGTAAGCACGCAGGCTTTCAAACGACATTGTCTGAAAGAAATTCAGAGACGAGGCAACTTTTCTCGGATCATGACCTGCGGGTGTACTGTCTGGATCCGCTCTGCGTATAAAATAGGTGATTTTCGCCCTTATCTGTTTCAAGGATAACGTTGAACCAGAAGTCTCTCCCCTGAAAAGCTGACCTCCCTTAAAGTCTGAAGTTCTATGAAGATAGACCTTTAAGCAATCCACTGGGCAGAGGAATGCTTCTTCCTTCAGAGGGCAGATTCTCCAGGGACCCCATCTCTTAGTGGGCAGCTCGTTCTTGGCGAGAAACGACGGGTCCGGAAAGAGGTTCATTTCTCCACTGTCTGTGAACTGAATGTGGCCATCATCCCTCGAGAGGGCCACAATTTTGCTAACTCTGGCTCCTGAGGCTAGTGCAAATAAGAATATCACCTTTCGAGTCAAGTCTTTCAGCGAGCAATCTTCATTATTCAGGGTTGAGTTAAGTGAAGAACTTTGAACTTTATCCAAAGACCATGAAATGGGCTTTGGAGGAGCTGCAGGCCGAAGTTTAGCGCAGGCTTTAGGAATCTTGTTGAAGATTTCATTAGAGAAGTCTACCTGGAAGGCGTATAGTATTGGTCTGGCTAGGGCGGATTTACATGTAGTAATCGTATAAGCTGCTAAACCTTGTTCATGCAGATGGATGAAGAAGGACAAGCAGAAATCCGTAGATATCTCCTCAGGATTCTTCGCCTTGACAAAGGCCACCCATTTCTTCCAGGAAGACTCATATTGTCTTCTTGTTGACTTTGACTTGTATTCTTCTAAGAAGATAATATTGTCTCTAGAAATCCCAAACCATTTCTTGACCGCTAGGGCGAGAAAATCATGAGATGAAGGTTTTGGGTTTTCTCTGATGAAGCAGAGACAGTCAATTTCTGCACTTGCTGAGTCAGAACTGGTTCCGGCAACGGGATCAGCTTCAGGAGTAGTTCCGTTATCAGAGGGAACCAAACGCTGTTGGGCCACTTGTGGGCCACTATTGCTGCTGTCCCCCGAAAGGATCTCAGTTTGTCGAGGACTTTCAGCAGAAGGTTGGTTGGAGGGAACAGGTAGATCTTAGACCACCTGTTCCAATCTATGGACATTGCGTCTGTCGCTTCTGCTAGAGGATCCTCGTACGGGGCTACATACCGGGGTAGCTTCTTGTTATCGCTCGTTGCGAAGAGGTCTATCTGCAGTCCTGGGACTTTTCGTAAAATGAAAGAGAATGATCTTGCGTCTAGAGACCATTCAGACTCTATCGGGTTGACCCTGGATAGAGCGTCCGCCGTCACATTGCGGAACCCTTGGAGGTGGACTGCTGACAAGTGCCATCTCTTCTTCTGGGCTAGGCGAAGGATGGCCAATATCACTTGATTTATGTGAGGCGATCTCGAGCCTTGTCGATTTAGGCATCTCATTACTACTTCACTGTCTAGAACCAAACGGATGTGGATTGAGCAGCGAAGTTTCAGCTTTTTCAGAGATAGAAAAACTGCCATGGCTTCCAGAAAATTGATGTGGAAGGACTTGAAGAGGGGAGACCAGGTTCCTTGGACTTTCCGATGATGAGAATGACATCCCCACCCCTCCTTCGAGGTATCCGTATGAACGGTGACTGCTGGAGGAGGTGGTTTCAAGGGTACCTTGTTTCTTAGGTTATTGGCCTCCGACCATGGCTTGAGTAGTGATCGCAGACGATTTGGTATCGGTCTTTGTAGATCTCTTCGAGCGTTTGATGCGTATTTTCTCCAAACTCCTGATGCATCTTTTAATTGTGCTCTCAATACTGGATATATCACTGAGGCGAACTGGAGAGACCCCAACACTCTCTCCTGTTACCTTCTTGATATCCTTGCGGATCAAAGAAGGCTTCTGACAGATCCTGCTATCTCTTTCCTTTTCTTTGATGGAATGGAAAGGCAGTGTGACTGCAAGTTCCAGTGGACGCCCAGCCACTGAATCTTCTGAGCTGGAGACAGTCGGGATTTTTCCAGATTGATCTTGAATCCCAAGTGTTCCAGGAACTGGATCACTTCCATGGAGGCTTGCCTGCACTCTTCTTCGGATGCTGCCCACACCAGCCAGTCATCCAGGTAGGCTACCACCTGGATTCCTTTTAGGCCTAGTTGATGAATGACTGCATTCGCAAGCTTGGTGAATACCCTTGGAGCTATGTTTAGTCCGAAGGGCATGGCTCTGAAGACATACTGTCTTCATTGTAGTTTGAATCCCAGGTAGGGGGAAACTTGACGGCTGATCGGAACGGGCCAGTACGCATCCGTCATGTCTATGGAGACTGTGTATGCCCGTTTGGGCAACAGGGTCCTGATGTGTTGAAGCATCACCATTTTCAACTTGTAGTTCACTATGAACTTGTTAAGTGGTGACAAGTCCAGAATTACTCTGAGCTTTTCCGAGTCCTTCTTCAGAACACAAAATAGCCTTCCTTGGAATCTGACGGACTTCGCCTTCTGTATAACTTTTTTGCTCAAGAGTTCCAGAACATATTCTTCCAATATGGGGGTTGAGTGTTGGAAGAATTGAGGGAAGGTTGGTAGAGTTGAGCTCCAACTCCACCCTAGTCCGTTCTTGATTAGGCTGTGGGCCCAGGGATCGAAGGTCCAACAATCCCGGAAGTAGAAGAGTCTCCCTCCTACCGGTAGCATTTCACTTTGAGTGCTGGGAGGAGGATTTACCTCTTTGGCCACGTCTACGCCTGTTGCCCCTACCTCTGGAGGGGCGTCTGGAGGAGCCTCGAAAGGATCCTCGAGACTTCGGCCGAAAGGTCGTAGACTGCCTTTCAAACACTGGGGTGAACACCGGTGACGGAGTCGCCAGTGTTTGGGGCAGCAGTTGGAAGGTAGTGGGTGCTTGTGCCACCATCTGGGGCACCGTGGCCACGGGAAGCTGCTGTTGTTGCTTAGGCCGAGAGGCACTTCAGGTCGTTTTGGTCTATTCTTCGGCTGGAGACCCTCGTCAGCTGAAGATTTCCCTTTGGAGGACAAGCCCCACTTGGAAAGGAGGTTCCTGTTTTCAGTGGCGGCTTTGTCCACGACCTCTTTGACCACTTCACTTGGGAAGAGGTCTTTTCCCCAGATGTTAGAAGCTATCAGCTTCCTGGGTTCGTGTCTCACCGCAGCCGAGGCGAACACGAACTCTCTGCAAGCCCTTCTGGCTTTAATAAAGTTGTACAGGTCTTTAGTCACTGTCGCCAGATGGGCGTTGGCGAAGACCATGTACATGTCAGGGGTATCTGGGATACTTGCCATTGTCTCCAGGCCAGTCTGCAGAGACAAGGAAGCGGCTAAGCGTTCTTTCGTCTCCTGTTCCCTACACAGGAGAAAGTCTGACAGCTAGGGGAGGTCTTCGCCGAACTGTCGTCCAGCAATATCTGCTTGCAGCTTTCCGACTGTGAAGGTGTTGTGGACATCCTTCCAGTCCGCATCGTCTGATAGGAAGGCAAGGGAGAAGGGTCTACACTCTTCCAGTGTAGGGCACGGTTTCCCTGCCTCAACTGCCTTTAAGGCTGCCTTGAGCCCTTTGTCCATAAAGGGGAAGGCACGTTTAGGATCAGCAATGAAGGACGGGTGCTTCTTGCTGAGAGCCAGCACCTTAGAGCTAGTATAGGCCCTCTCTTTTAAGGTGGTGGTATATAAGGCCTGAGCCTTAGAGAGTTCAAGGACAATAGTTTCCTTCAGCTCTGTCTCCTCTTTGGATGCGGGTTCCGTCCTGAGACGGACATAGCAATCCGGGTAGGCCCCTTTGCTGGGCCAGAACTCAATTTCCTCTACTGGGACAGTCCCCAGTTTATCTGAGAGGAAGATCTTCCCGCCCGACATGGGCATGTGCTCTGCGTACCTCCAGGGGTTAACATCAGAGAAGGCAGGGAGATCCTTAACGTTTAGCTTCTTCAGAGCCAAACGTGCCGCAACCAGTTGATGCATTTCAGACCGAAAAGAGGCCTCCTTCTCGGTCGATTTCTGTTGCATGTCCTGCACCATGGACAGCAACGAGTGCAAAGTACTCGTGATTGAATCCAGTTGGGCGCAGTGGAGGAGGTAGAAGGCACCGGCTCATTCACTGTGGCCGATGACACCGAAATCGTTTCGGCTTTCTCAGTTTCTGGTTCAGGTGGAACTTCATCCGCCTGATCCAACTCCTCCACTAGGAGATTGTTCTCGGTCTCCTCTGAGACAACTGACATGTTGTCTTCTAGCTGGATGCTCTCTAAGGCATCCGAGACTTCAGATTCTATCAGAATCTGCACCAGGGGAATCTCAGGTTGAGCCTGGGGAATAACTGCATCCGAAGATGCCCTAGGAAAAAGACAAGCCCTCATCCTTTCGTAAGGAAGGTATAGGCCAGAAGTATTCTTCTGGAAACCCCTGACCCATTTACGCAGCTTCTCCTTTGCTGCATCCCTTGACTCAGTGGACTTATGGTCATCAAAAGCCTCTCTTACCAGTTTTTCACAAACGGTACATACCTGTGGGTCCCAATACTTGAGAGCCCCCTTGGTGACTGCGCAACGAGCATGGGCCCTGCACATGTCGTGGCCACAGAAGTTCTTACTGCGGACCCTGCAAAAACTATTCCCGCACTCGGGATGCTCTTCTTGTAAAGAAAGGAAAAGTCAATTAGTATTCGGTGAAATTCTCAAATTTCAACATACATATAATATTTCATATTAGTTTGGATAGGGTAAGCTATAAGTAGGAAAGACACCTGCATGTGTTTCCTGTCCAGCCAATTGCTATGACCTCCACCAATATTGAAAGCAGAATTCTTAAGAATTTTCAGGGGAAGATGATATCCTATGATATAAAGTGTCTCTTAACACAATCTTCCAGTTTCAATATTGGGGATTAAAGATAATAATGGATCATAACCATTAAAGGAAGAGAGAATCGCTCTCTTATATGTGATGGTCTCACAATAGGCTGCCCATGAAGCACCTTGTAGGTTGGAAAAACTTTGGGCTACAGCACTGACTGTTTGGTAACAAGTTGCCAGACCTATCAGGCCTGCTGGCACCTGCCGGGCCTGGCGGCGTCTGCCGGGTAGGCCGGCACATGCCGGCCTATTCTGGGCTATTGAAGGCAATTATTGTCTTCATAACATTGTGTGATAGGGCGTCGGCAACGGCTCTGCCGGCGGCGGCGGCTCTGCCGGCCGGCAACGGCTCTGCCGGCGGTGGCGGTTCTGCCAGCCGGCAGTGGTACTGCCGGCCGGCGGCGACTCTGCCGGCCGGCAGCCGAGGATCCTTCCATCAAGGGGACCCAGCAGCAGTCGGCGGCAGATGACCAGGTATGGGTGCCGGCCGGCAACTCAGCGGCCGGCAGTCGGTTCCCGAATGTCTAATGTCTTTGGCCCAGTATGAAAGTACGAGAGAAAGAAAGGATGGAGGAAGGCAAGGGCTCAGCCTTGCCGACCTGCATCCAGAATGAGGGTTCAAGTGGAAGGGGGAATTAAATTCGGGCTTCCACCCAACCATATCCCAGTCATAAGGGCTATGGAAGGCAGTCCAAGGGAGGACCGATGAACATTCTAAAGAATACGAGGATACCCGCCGGCAGGCGGGGAACCTCAGGCCAGTGCTACAAGAACCCTAGGGTCAATGTAGAACGACGGCCAGGAGGGTGTTGGATCATTCAACACGAAAGAGATAGCGGGGAGGGGGTAGGTGTCCTATAGGTAAGGTAATGCCCAAAGGCACTACCTAACCTAAAGGATTCTGGTCTCATGAAGTAACCTCAGGTAGGGGAAATCATTTCCCCAGGTTGGGTTAGTCAAGGGAGAGGATGTCCATAGGACACCAACTCGCAGGAGAGCAGAATCTCGTACTAGAGACCCTAGGCAATGAAGAAATCCTTTCTTCGGTCTAGGGTCTATCAGCACAGGACTGTCTGCTAGGCCAGGGAAGGGGGAATTGTCGTACAAAGCTCCCAAGTATGGCCTAGGGAAGTCTAGCCTCCTGAAAGAGCAGCTTAACCTGACATGGGAAATCATTTCACCAAGACAGGGAGATGCCTAACACAGACTGATACTCTGATGTCCCGTCCTAAACTCAAAACCGACTCAGTGGTTAGGAGAAAGAAAACGGAACGTCTCAGTAAAAATTTGCCAGAACTCTGTTCACAGCAAAGAAAACTGAGAATAGCCTAGGCTAATCAGAGGGAAGGGGACTGCTCTTAATCTCCTAGGAGATTGGTATCAACTTAAAAGGTATAGGAGATGTCACTCTCCCCTTAAAAGGCAATACAAGAGCAATGGGGACATGTATGAAAGTATACTAAAGCCCCTAGGCTAGTAGCCTAGGAGCATTGAGAATCAATCAACGAAACTCTCTGTATACTATCTTGGAAGAGGAAAGCATAATTAAGTAATATCATAAAAGTGTAAAATATTGCCTGTGCTTCAATAAAACTTTACCAGGAAGGTTATATCATTCATGAAGTGTGAGGGTGCCTAGGCTAGGAAGCCTAGCACTCGTGAGGCTCGATCATAATAGCCAAATTCACGACAACAATGACATATTATAAGAATCCCTAGCTAAATATCTAAATAGCTAAAGTTATTAAAGCGAATAAATGCCGGGAAGGGTCGTTCTGGCTAACTAAATGAACAGAAGAACGACCGCGTCACTGACGCCATCCGGCTGGCAACAGCTCTTGTTACGTTAATTACGATCTCAATCGAAAAGCAAATCTGGCAAGAGCTTACATTTACACAAGATAAAGATATTACTTAACTTTCCAGAAGCTGATGAGGCTGGGGGAGACATCATAGCGTCCAAAATACTCCAAAATATCACAAGAGAACTGGGAAAACACCGGTCTAGCGAAGATACAAGAGAAAGAATGGCTCGGTGGCGCCTCGCGGTGGCGATTTGGCGCACTATTTACAGTACAGTGGGAGTGTCGCCTCTGTAACGACTCTCCCTATTCTTGCCTCTCTTTCCCCTCGAAGTGAAAGCTCTATTGGGGGCATAGATAGCCATGAGACATGTCAAGAATACATCCTCTGATATTACGCGATATCCCTTCGTAAAATTTTAAGGGATATTCGCTCCAGGAGTTAGAATTCTGGATACCTTTGGTAAATTCTCTGGGATATATCACTGTAGTCAAATATACCTAGGAAGCAACCTATGAAGGAACTTCCATCACGACGACATGGCCTGAGCCAAAAAAAGTTAAAACCAACTACTTGAATTCCTTTAAGGACACCAAAGGAATTCTGCTTTAGCCATATAGAAATCTTTTCGTAACAATCTCTAGACGAAAATTTAGAAATATGAGTCAAAGAAAAATCTAACCAGTTAATATGAGAAATCTCTCACTGCACTATCGATTCATTAATAGCCAAGGAGTCTAAAATCCTAACACTGAATTTTACTATTGATGCAAAATGATGGTGGAGAAAATATACAGAAAATGTTTATGAAAGAAAATATACCAAAACAAATTTTGTTGCAGAAACAAGTTATGGGCATCAGCTTAATTTTCTATTTTTTTTTCTCTCCCTATTACTCTCTTGGGATAATCATGAAGTGAAGCAATGCATATCTCAATTCATCCTTTAGTGCTATCACAATTCAACCTCTTGAAACAGATCATCTTGGCATGCCTGGTCGCTGCGTCCTTGGCTGCTCCAAAGCACCAAGACAACATTGCCATCTTGAGAGACGACCGAGACGACCAGGGCGACGGAAACTTCAACTACGCTTTTGAACTCAGCGATGGCACTGCCGTGGAGGCCTCGGGATTCCCTGGGGCGGAGGGCGCCGTCAACATCCGGGGAGCCTACAGGTGAGATTTAAACCTTGGGGGCTTCGTTGAGGGGTCATCAAAAGAAATATTTTTTTACAATGCTAAATGAGTTTTCTACAATAAAAAAAATCCATATTTTTTTCTTTTCAAATCTTAATTGATAAACGTAATCAAAATAATTGGGGACATGTATGAACTAAATAAAAATTTAGCCTCTACAATAATAATTGAAAATAGAAAGTGTCAAAAGTACCTTGAGAAATAAAAAGGTTCCTAAAAATTATCTTTCTTTTTTCCTTTGTGAAGTTGTTCATCATAAACTGATTTCCACTGCGAAATGATTTTTCGTTCATAATATTTTGTGCAGCTATCTCAACTGACAGGAAATGTAGCTGCATCACAAAAAACAAAATATTTTTAATCAACTTTCCATAGTATAGAATATTCAGTCTACTGTTAATTAATGGATTATCAACTGATCAAATAATTATCAATTTTTCATTGATTTGTTCACCAGATTCAATCTTCCTGACGGAGCTGTTGTCCAAATTACCTACGTGGCCGACGAAAATGGCTTCCAACCCGAAGGAGACATCATCCCCACCCCCCACCCACTGCCCGCCCACGCCATAGAGCAGATCCGCTTCGCTGAGGAACAGAGGGCTGCAGGAGTCGTTTTCGAGTAAGGATTCTTTCCTTCGTTTGCATCCTTCAGGAACTGGGACTCTCAGAGCACTTCCCTCATGATCCTGAACATCTCAGTCGTAACTTCTACCTATAGTGCCCAACTTCTTCTCTCTCTCTCTCTCTCTCTCTCTTTTCTCTCTCTCTCTCAATCATTCACGACCCATTCCTGTCTCGTCTCATTCTCCCACATAAACAGACCGACCGACCTACGCCCGTCTCTCTCGCCAATGTTCTCTGGACAAACTCACTTTTCACCAACGATCAACTTCTCGAATTTCTTTCGCGTCGATGTGTTGTAAAGTACTTACTTGTGTTGTATAATACTCACTTATGTTTTGTACATTACATATTTGGGTGTTTTACTGTTCTGATGTACATAACATAAAAAAAAGCTCTGTAGCTGGAGAGAAAAACTCCCAAGATCAGTTCTGCAGATGAGAAGAAATAAATATATTTTGCCTAAAATTTCGTTTCAGTCGACCTTTTAGTAAAAGAGAAAAAATAAAATTTGGTTCAAGTTACCAACTAGTAAAATACCAAAAGATCTAAAAACTTACAAAATTTTAAGTCCATGTAATTGAGACGTTCTGACCCGTAAATACTTTTCAGCTGAGTAACTCTTACTGATATTTACAGTATAGAGATAATCTGATGCTGGATGCTTCACCAGTGCTGGCATAAGACCCACTTAAAATGTGCATTCAGTGCTGGATGCTTCCAGGTTAAGAAACTGTGCTGGCATTAGGCCAGCTTAAAATGTACATTCAGTGCTGGATGCTCCAAGGTTACGAAACTGTGCTGGCATTAGGCCAGCTTAAAATGTGCATTCAGTGCTGGATACTCCAGGATCAAGAAACTGAACTGGCTTCAGGCCAGCTTAAAATGTGCATTCAGTTCTATATGCTCCAAGATCAAGAAACAGGGCTGGCAATAGGCCAGCTTAAAATGTGCATTCGGTGCTGGAGCTCAAAGATCAAGAAACTGTGCTGGCATTAGGCCAGCTTAAAATGTACATTCAGTGCTGGATGCTCCAAGGTTAAGAAACTGTGCTGGCATTAGGCCAGCTTAAAATGTGCATTCAGTGCTGGATACTCCAAGATCAAGAAACTGAACTAGCTTAAGACCAGCTTAAAATGTGCATTCAGTTCTGGATGCTCCAAGATCAAGAAACTGTGCTGGCATTAGGCCAGCTTAAAATGTGCATTTGGTGCTGGAGCTCAAAGATCAAGAAACTGTGCTGGCATTAGGCCAGCTTAAAATGAGCATTCAGTGCAGAATGTTCCAAGATCAAGAAACTATGCTGACATTAGGCCAGCTTAAAATGTGCATTCAGTTCTGGGTGCTCCAAGATCAAGAAACTGTGCTGGCAATAGGCCAGCTTAAAATGTGCATTCGGTGCTGGAGCTCAAAGATCAAGAAACTGTGCTGGCATTAGGCCAGCTTAAAATGTGCATTCAGTTCTGGGTGCTCCAAGATCAAGAAACTCTGCTAGCATTAGGCTAGCTTAAAATGTGCATTCAGTGCTGAATGTTCCAAGATCAAGAAACTATGCTGGCATTAGGCCAGCTTAAAATGTGCATTCAGTTCTGGGTGCTCCAAGATCAAGAAACTGTGCTGGCCACAGGCCAGCCTAAAATGAATATTCAGTGCTGGATGCTCCAAAATCAAGAAACTGTGCAGGCATTAGGCCAGCTTAATATGTGCATTCAGCACTGAATGCTCTAAGGACAAGAAACTGTGCTGGCATTAGACCAGCTTAAAATGTGCATTCCATGCTGGATGCTCCAAGGTCAAGAAACTGTGCTAGTATAAGGCCAGCTTAAAATGCGCATTCAGTGCTGAATGCTCCAAGGTCAAGAAATTGTGCTGGCATTAGGCCAGCTTAAAATATGCATTCAGTGTTGGATGCTCCAAGGTCAAGAAACTGTGCTGACACTAGGCCAGCTTAAAATGTACATTCAGTGCTGAATGCTCCAAGGTCAAGAAACTGTACGGGCATAAGACCAGCTTAAAAATTTCATTCAGTGCAGAATGTTCCAATGTCAAGAAACTGTGCTAGCATAGGGCTAGCTTAAAATGTGCATTCGGTGCTGAATGCTCCAAGGTCAAGAAACTGTACTGGCATTAGGGCAGCTTAAAATGTGCATTCAGTGCTGGATGCTCCAAGGTCAAGAAACTGTGCTGACACCAGGCCAGCTTAAAATGTACATTCAGTGCTGAATGCTCCGAGGTCAAAAAACTGTATGGGCAAAAGGCCAGCTTAAAAATTGCATTCAGTGCTGGATGCTCCAAGATCAAGTATCTGTGCTGGCATTAGGCCAGCTTAAAATAAGCATTCAGTGCTGGATGCTCCAAGGTCAAGAAACTGTGCTGGTATGAGGCCAGCTTAAAATGTACATTCAGTGCTGGATGCTCCAAGGTTACGAAACTGTGCTGGCATTAGGCCAGCTTAAAATGTGCATTCAGTGCTGGATACTCCAGGATCAAGAAACTGAACTGGCTTCAGGCCAGCTTAAAATGTGCATTCAGTTCTATATGCTCCAAGATCAAGAAACAGGGCTGGCAATAGGCCAGCTTAAAATGTGCATTCGGTGCTGGAGCTCAAAGATCAAGAAACTGTGCTGGCATTAGGCCAGCTTAAAATGTACATTCAGTGCTGGATGCTCCAAGGTTAAGAAACTGTGCTGGCATTAGGCCAGCTTAAAATGTGCATTCAGTGCTGGATACTCCAAGATCAAGAAACTGAACTAGCTTAAGACCAGCTTAAAATGTGCATTCAGTTCTGGATGCTCCAAGATCAAGAAACTGTGCTGGCATTAGGCCAGCTTAAAATGTGCATTTGGTGCTGGAGCTCAAAGATCAAGAAACTGTGCTGGCATTAGGCCAGCTTAAAATGAGCATTCAGTGCAGAATGTTCCAAGATCAAGAAACTATGCTGACATTAGGCCAGCTTAAAATGTGCATTCAGTTCTGGGTGCTCCAAGATCAAGAAACTGTGCTGGCAATAGGCCAGCTTAAAATGTGCATTCGGTGCTGGAGCTCAAAGATCAAGAAACTGTGCTGGCATTAGGCCAGCTTAAAATGTGCATTCAGTTCTGGGTGCTCCAAGATCAAGAAACTCTGCTAGCATTAGGCTAGCTTAAAATGTGCATTCAGTGCTGAATGTTCCAAGATCAAGAAACTATGCTGGCATTAGGCCAGCTTAAAATGAATATTCAGTGCTGGATGCTCCAAAATCAAGAAACTGTGCAGGCATTAGGCCAGCTTAATATGTGCATTCAGCACTGAATGCTCTAAGGACAAGAAACTGTGCTGGCATTAGACCAGCTTAAAATGTGCATTCCATGCTGGATGCTCCAAGGTCAAGAAACTGTGCTAGTATAAGGCCAGCTTAAAATGCGCATTCAGTGCTGAATGCTCCAAGGTCAAGAAATTGTGCTGGCATTAGGCCAGCTTAAAATATGCATTCAGTGTTGGATGCTCCAAGGTCAAGAAACTGTGCTGACACTAGGCCAGCTTAAAATGTACATTCAGTGCTGAATGCTCCAAGGTCAAGAAACTGTACGGGCATAAGACCAGCTTAAAAATTTCATTCAGTGCAGAATGTTCCAATGTCAAGAAACTGTGCTAGCATAGGGCTAGCTTAAAATGTGCATTCGGTGCTGAATGCTCCAAGGTCAAGAAACTGTACTGGCATTAGGGCAGCTTAAAATGTGCATTCAGTGCTGGATGCTCCAAGGTCAAGAAACTGTGCTGACACCAGGCCAGCTTAAAATGTACATTCAGTGCTGAATGCTCCGAGGTCAAAAAACTGTATGGGCAAAAGGCCAGCTTAGAAATTGCATTCAGTGCTGGATGCTCCAAGTATCTGTGCTGGCATTAGGCCAGCTTAAAATAAGCATTCAGTGCTGGATGCTCCAAGGTCAAGAAACTGTGCTGGTATGAGGCCAGCTTAAAAATTGCATTCAGTGCAGAATGCTCTAAGGTCAAGAAACTGTACTGGCATTAGGGCAGCTTAAAATGTGCATTCAGTGCTGGATGCTCCAAGGTCAAGAATCTGTGCTGACACCAGGCCAGCTTAAAATGTGCATTCAGTGCTGAATGCTCCGAGGTCAAAAAACTGTATGGGCAAAAGGCCAGCTTAAAAATTTCATTCAGTGCTGGATGCTCCAAGATCAAGTATCTGTGCTGGCATTAGGCCAGCTTAAAATAAGCATTCAGTGCTGGATGCTCCAAGGTCAAGAAAATGTGTTGGCATTAGGCCAGCTTAAAATGTGCATTCCATGCTGGATGCTCCAAGGTCAAGAAACTGTGCTGGTATAAGGCCAGCTTAAAATGTGCATTCAGTGCTGGATACTCAAAGGTCAAGAAACTGTGCTGGCATTAGGCCAGCTTAAAATAAGCATTCAGTGCTGGATGCTCCAAGGTCAAGAAAATGTGCTGGCATTAGGACAGCTTAAAATGTGCATTCATTGCTAGATACTCCAAGGTCAAGAAACTGTGCTGGCATTAGGCCAGCTTAAAATAAGCATTCAGTGCTGGATGCTCCAAGGTCAAGAAAATGTGCTGGCATTAGGCCAGCTTAAAATGTGCATTCAGTTCTGGATACTCCAAGGTCAAGAAATTCTGCTGGCATAAGGCCGGCTTGATTCACCGGCCGTTACTGAGGAAAGTAAGCTTGAGCCAATAACCTGCTCTGGCAGAGCAAGTGACTTGTCCTCTGTGATTCGGCTAAAATTAATTCTTCATAAACAAAGACGAAAATGTCAAAATCATCGTAATTGTCGAGTTCTTTATTTTCGTCTCTCCGTCACTGTTGATCTGATCGTCTTTCTTTTTATGTCGTCCAAAATATTTCGATTATTTCAATTTTCAAATCTAAAAATTTTGTTTCATAGCAGATTTATAGAAAGTTCTTCGGTTATATATTTTTTTATATAAAACATATCATTATAAATAATAATAATAACTCTTGACCTCTGTGAAGTGAAACTCCCACAAATATCCCTTTTCTTTTGTGATCAACTTTGAAATTGTTCATTAAAGTTAAGAAAACTGTAGTCATATAAGACAATATTTGTCTGGACAATTCAAATTTTGATCAGTAAAGCTAAACTGAATGTTATCAAGGAAGTTATGATGACGAAAAAGTAATGAACAATTGAAAAGGCAGAAAAAAGTTGGTAAAGGGTTTGACAAAGCCAGAAGGAGAACCAAACAAGCGAGTTTCCTTGAACACTTCAGTGTCATATGACTACTCAATTTGGTTTTTGTATAGTTTGTCCCTAAAAGTGTCGGGTCTTGATGTCATTTCCTGATTTATGATATCGTTATTGAATGTTTTATCTCTCTCTCTCTCTCTCTCTCTCTCTCTCTCTCTCTCTCTCTCTCTCTCTCTCTCTCTCTCTCTCTCTCTCTCTCATGATTTTTTAGTTATTGAACATTTTATTTATTCATCTCTCTCTCTCTCTCTCTCTCTCTCTCTCTCTCTCTCTGTCTCTCTCTGTCTCTCTCTCTCTCTCCCTCTCTCTCTCTCTCTCTCTCTCTCTCTCTCTCTCTCTCTCTCATGAATTCTAAGTTATTAAACATTTTATTTATTTATTCCTCTCTCTCTCTCTCTCTCTCTCTCTCTCTCTCTCTCTCTCTCTCTCTCTCCTCTCTCTCTCTCTCTCTCTCTCTCTCGTGCTAACATATAAGAAAAGAGTTAACTCTATGGCTGAAAAAGAACTGCTTCTCTTCAGCTTATGACATCACCCACGACATTGGTACCTCAGATAGATGACTTCTTCAAGGCCATCGGCAACAGCCTCTCCTAGAAAGTAAACAAAAGCCACACCTGTTACGTTGACCTTCAGCCTGACTCCATAACGGTAAAAGATTTTATCAGAATACACACTTGGCTGACTGGGGTGGGGGGAGGGTGTCATGGTCCTCCCGAAGAGGAATCAAACCAGCTGATTGATATTTACTGACCTTCACTTTACGAGTATATAAAGGGTTTGGGACATTGTGTTATCGAGTTAAGTTGACTGGAAGCAACTGTAAGCACATCTAAAATGAGGCTGGTGAGTGTCTTGGTCTTTTCAAGTCTTCGAGGAAAGATTATTATTATTATTATTATTATTATTATTGTTGTTGTTGTTACTTGCTAAGCTTAAACCCTAGTTGGAATCGCAGAATGCTATAGTTATGTTTACACCTTTGGTTTTAAAGTAATCTACCCCTAATTAGAAGTTTTAGAAATTAACCCAATATTACCAATTACGAAATTCCAAAATAGTTTAGAGTTTTCATTTAACAAAGAAATTTGAATCAAAATTCAAATATTTTTGTTTACAAATAATCTTAGGGAAAAAAGTATTTGATTCTATTGGAACAGATCATCTTCTCCTGCCTGGTCGCTGCGTCCTTGGCTGCTTCGAAGCCCCAAGGCGACACCGCCACCTTGAGAGATGACCGAGTCGACCAGGGCCACGGAAACTTCAATTACTCTTCGTATATCAGCGATGACAGCAGCGTGAAGGTCGCTGGCTCCCTTGGGGAGGGAGGGGCCGTCAACCTTTCGGGAAAATGCTCGTAAGATTAAACCTCAGGTGTTTTAGTGAAGGTTCAAGAGGAAGAAATATGAATCTATAACATCCATTTTTCAAATGTTTTGAGTAAGAATCTCTGAAAACTGTAATGTCCTCTTTTGCTTAGTTTTAAGGGATATTAGATTAAGGCCTAAGATGTTTATTCATGCTTCCCGTTACAGAAAAGTTTCACACAAAACTTATAGAATATATAAGTTCCAAATTACGACTTATTCCATCTCTGAAACAATATTCTTAATCTGTCAAGCTCCAAAAAAGAAACTCCAATTTTTCATTTTTATTTCTCTATCCATCTCAACCTACAATAGCTGTATATTCTTTGCTAAGATTGTTGATCAACCTTCAAGATATTGAATTAATCTAGGTATTATGACAGGGAAATAATGTATTCTTTAATAGAGCATCAGTCGGATCTGCCTGCCAACATATTACTCAAACTGTCTTCATTATTCTTGATATATACAGAACATTTCGTGATGGTGGTTGGTATTTCCTAGACTTCGAGGCTGACGAGGCGGGATTTAGGGTTTGGCCAAGCGCGGTTCATTCAGTCGTGTTTTATCGTGAAGATGCTGACGTCAAAGAAACTGATCTTCGGTAACTCGTCCTTCAGAACAGAGCCAAATTATCCCTAAAGCTGACGAGGCTGAAGCCCAGGTACCCGGCAAGAGCAGGGCCCCAACAACAACAGGGGTCTAGCAACTTTTTTATTTTAGTGTTAAATGTATATTTGGTCAGTCTCTAGGGCATTGTCCTGCTTGTTAGGGGAAAATAGAAAGATTTCTGTAGATTACAAGATAATAAAACTATTGTACAGATAATTCTTTTTTAGTTTCCCTTCAGAAAAACTGCGAATAAAGAAAAGGTGTGACTGAATGGGCATACAACAAACCATCTCGGTGTCTTTTCATTTATTGTAATTACTTTACTGATCGAACAATAACGATTACATTGAAAGAAATCATCCAAAATTTATGAAATAATAATCTTTTTCTTTTATGTCTCACTACAAGTGTCTCTTTGTGTCTACATATATTTAGACTTATTAGAATAATGACTCTTACATAAACTGTCTCAATCTCACCTTTTATATATCTTAGGATTTTTAGTTTTTCATCTAAGAACTAATCACATTCTAGCTCTAAGAGATTCGCTATCTGTTACTTTCATATAGTTAGTTTTGTTTATTCCCTTTTCGAAGGTGGTGATATTATTATGAGGAAGATTGCGAACCAAGTCTTTTATCTCTTGCTTTGTTCTCTGAGAATGTAATTGTGAATTGTTATGATGATAGTGTGTTTACTGCTACTACTACGACTACTACTACTACTGCTACTACTACTACTACTACTACTACTACTACTACTACTACTACTACTACTACTAATAATAATAATAATAATAATAATAATAATAATAAAAACATTAACAATAATAATAATAATAACAAGGAAGTTACATAATTTTAGCTGTTGAACGATAGTTTAAAAAGAAAAGAATTCAACCAAAAAGGAATGATGACCTAACTCAATATAGGAAACAAGTTAAAAAATTGTGAAATATTGTTCATAATTTCTCGATCACAATCCGGACCAAATTCTTGACAGAATGGTGAGAAACTCAGCGAGAATTATGAACATTGTCTTGATGTTGGTCATTGGAGTTGAACGAAATGTGATAGAGATAGAAGATTATCACGAAAAAAAATTGTAGAGAATATAAAAAGGAAATAAAGCGAGTGACAGAAGCAAAATGAAAAACCAAACAATTGTGTTTTAACGGACAGTTGGAACTTATATGAAAAGTCAAGTCAATGCTTTCGAACCTCTCTCTCTCTCTCTCTCTCTCTCTCTCTCTCTCTCTCTCTCTCTCTCTCTCTCTCTCTCTCTCTCTCTCGCGACAGTCTTTTGTCAACATGATTAATAATTCAAGAACATATGTTGTCATTTATTCCTTATTTGGTTCCATTGGAAATAATAACATTTCTCTAACATCTTTATTCATTTAATTCTTCAAACGGCTTTCAGTATCAGTATCTCTCTCTCTCTCTCTCTCTCTCTCTCTCTCTCTCTCTCTCTCTCTCTCTCTCTCTCTCTCTCTCTCATTCAGGTATAAATAGTAATATCCCCATGAGGAGGATAAACAACATAGGTGACAACACATTTTCTTAGAGTACTCCGCTATTCACTGGAAATTCATTTGATAGGACTCCATTAACATTAACTTTGCACTTGCTATGCTCACGAACAGACTTAATCAAATTTACATATCTAAGAGGAATTCCACAATAACGCAGGATTCTCCAAAAAATTGGCCGGTGCACACTATAAAAAGCTTTTCCATAGTCCAAAAACGTCATCAAAAGGGGATTTCTATATTCTATGTATAGCTGTACAACATGTCTTAAAATGAAAATTTGGTCCGTGCAATTTCTACCTTTTCTAAATCCTGCTTGTTCATCTCTCAGCTTTTCATTTCTCTCTAGTCTATTTAGAATAAGTATACTATATATTTTCATAATAACTGACATAAGTGTTATGCCTCTGTAATTATTGCAATCAGTCAGGTCTCCTTTTTTTGCTATTTTCACCAAAACTCCTAACTCCCATTCATCACGTTTTGCATCTTCATGCCACATTCTATAAAATAATCTTGTAAGTAGTCTGGGAATCACTTCATTTTCGGCCAGTATCATCTCGGAAGTTGTTCCATCGTATCCAGGGGCTTTACATCTCTTTAGTTTTTTTTAGGATAGCTTCGAATGAACACAATGAATTCATTCATGGTGTGACGGGCCGAGAGAAGGTTGTGAACTCAAAGGCAGGATGCAATCAACTGAGTTATAATATTATAGAACACTCTCCTTTATATACAAAACCTCAAGGCAACAGGACATAACATGTTTACAAGACAGACAATGTCACAGAGGAAAACCGGAGACGTGAATTTTCATGTTCGTTTTAGTGCGAGGGAAGAGCGCAGATTCAAGCATAATATATACAAAAGGAATTATGTACAATTGTGTGACACACGGTTGGTACATGGTCCCCCCCCCCCCTAAAAATGACATACTGTACATGTTAAATAGGGCGCCCTGATCTAGAGAGGCGAACTGTAGGCGGGTCATCTGGCAGAAGATAAGCAGGTTTTAGACGATCAATGGAGACCCAGTCTTCTTTGCCCCGAATGTTTAGGAGGAATGCTTTCGGACTGCCTCGGATCACAAGGAAAGGGCCCGTGTAAGGGGGCGTTAGTGGTGGCTTGCTGGTGTCGTTGCGCAGGAAGACGTGCGTTGCAGAGTGCAAGTCCGTTGGTATGTGATGCTTCGCTGGGGGCTTGTAAGTCTGACGGCACGGAGTAAATTTTCCCACGACGTGACGTATGCGCTGGAGATCGTCAGAGGAGGTTGTAGAAGGAAAAAATTCGGCAGGGACGACCAACGGGTCGCCATACACCATTTCAGCTGCCGAGACGTCTAGGGCGTCTTTAGGAGTGGTCCTTAGTCCCAGGAGGACCCAGGGAAGCTGAGTAAACCAGTTGCAATCCTTGCAGCGGGACATCAAAGCTGCTTTGAGGGTGCGATGAAAACGTTCAACCATTCCATTGGCAGCGGGGTTGTAGGCCGTTGTCTGATGTAGGGTGATGCCAAGGAGATTCGCTAATGAAGTCCATAATTGAGAGGTGAAAGTGGTTCCCCTGTCAGAAGTAATATGCTCAGGGATACCGAATCTTGAAATCCATCCAGAGAGTAAGGCAGATGTACATGAGGCGGACGTTGCAGTTTCCATGGGAATGGCTTCAGGCCAACGAGTGGAGCGGTCGATGACGGTAAACAGGTAACGATGTTCTTGTGATGTGGGTAGGGGGCCTACAACGTCGACGTGAATGTGTGCGAAACGACGCTGAGGTTGAGGAAAGGTGCCCACTCCTGAATCCGTGTGTCGATGTACTTTGGAAGTTTGGCAAGAAGTAGAGGCGCGGACCCAAATGAACTTTGCCTTCAGCAGCTGTGCAGTAGAACGGCACGAGGGATGTGAAAGGCCGTGAATGAAATCAAACACCTGTCGGCGCATGGGAGCAGGAATCCAAGGTCGCGGTCTACCAGTACTGACGTCACAGAGGAGGGTGGTGTTGGAGTCTTCGAGGGGAAAGTCTTCCCAACGGAGGGACGTGCAGGATGTCCTACAAGCTTGATACTCTGGATCCTGTCGTTGGCCTTCAGCCAGGGCGTTGTAATCCAATCCCAGTTGAACGGCAGCCAACGTGTTTCTTGATAGGGCATCGGCAACGGGATTCATTTTCCCAGGGACGTATTGGGGGGTGCAATTGTATTCAGGCACGGCGGAGAGATGTCGGCGTTGACGAGCGGACCAGGCGTCAAACTGTCGAGTGAAGGCGTGCACCAGAGGCATGTGGTCTGTGCGAATGACGAAGGGCGTACCTTCTAAGAAATGGCGAAAGTAACGGACAGCCAAGTGCACCGCCAGCAATTCTCGATCGAAGGTAGAATAACCCGATTCTGCCTTGGACAGTTTTCTGCTGAAGAAGGCCAATAGGGGGGGGGGCAGCCTTTGACCACCTGCTCGAGTACTGCACCAATAGCGACGTCGCTGGCATCGGTGGAGAGAAGGAGAGGGGCGTGTGGGATAGGAAAAGTGAGAGCCACAGCAGTTGATAGGGCCTTCTTTGCATTGCAGAAGGCTGCTTCTTGAAGGGGACCCCACTTCAGTTCCTTTGGCTTGCCCTTGAGGGAGGCGTAGAGGGGAGCAAGAGTGGCGGCAATGGCTGGCAGAAAACGGTGATAATAGTTGATCATGCCCAAGAATTCCTGCAGAGCTTTGACGGTCGAGGGCGCGGGGAAGTTTTGAACGGCTGCTACCTTCTCAGGGAGGGGATGGACTCCTTCAGGAGTGATACGGTGCCCTAAGAACGACACTTCGTTGGCGCCAAAGGTACACTTGTCGTACCGGACTACCAGGCCGTTTTGTTGCAGGCGGTCGAGCACGATGCGCAGGTGACGGACGTGTTCCTCATTTGAGGAGGAGAACACAAGTATGTCGTCCACATAACATACACAGAAAGGGAGGTCCCCTAAGATGCCATCCATGAGACGTTGAAACGTTGCCCCAGCATTACGAAGGCCAAAACAGGAGTAATTGAAGGTGTATGTACCAAACGGAGTGGTGATGGCGGTCTTGGGGATGTCTTCTGGGTTCATAGGCACCTGATAATACCCCTTCAGGAGGTCGAGCGTAGAGAAAACCTTCGCTTTGTGCAGGTAGGAGGTCACGTCGGCAATGTTTGGGAGGGGGTAGTGATCCGGTTCTGTTTGCATGTTCAAGCGCCTGTAATCCCCGCACGGACGGAGGGAGCCGTCTTTCTTCAGAATGATGTGTAAGGGTGACGACCATGGGTTGGAGGCCTTTTGGCAAAGGCCCATTTCCTCCATTTCGGCGAACGTCTGTTTGGCGACTGCCAATCGTTCCGGTGCCAGACGTCTGAATTTTGCGAAGACTGGGGGTCCCGTCGTCTTGATATGGTGATAAATACCGTGCATGGCAGGAACCGTGGGCGTTTGGCGAAGTTCTGGACGGAAAACTTCCGGGTATGACATGAGGAGGTGGGCGTAGGCATCCGTGGGTGCGCTGATGTGGAGAGCGAGGTTAGAGGGGGCGGGTTGAAGAGGTGTCGACAAGTACGAGTCTGCGTTGACCAATCGTCGGTGGGCGACATCGACCAGAAGGTGGAAATGAGAGAGGAAATCCGCACCGAGGATTGGCATTGTGACGTCAGCAACGAGAAACTTCCAATTGAATTTACCGTTTCCGAACGATAATGTGAGGTTCTCGTAACCGTAGGTGGGTATCGCAGATCCATTGGCAGCTACCAAGCGGACGTCGGCAGATGTAGACAGACTACGTCGTGCCTTGAAGAGTTTCCTTGGCAAAAGAGAACGACAAGCACCCGTGTCTACCAAAAATCGCACGCCCGTTTCTGCATCCTGTAAAAAGAAAAAATTAGAAACACGGGAGGCCACCGCCACAAGCGATGGCCTACTTACACGTTTTTTGGCCACTGACAATCCTTGGCACATTTCTTCGCGGTTGCCCCGAATCTGAAGTGGTAGTAGCAAAACTACGGCGGATGGGAGGTAGTAAGTGGCTGTAGAAGTCGTTCGTTGGGGCGCGAGCGATTGGTGGGTGGTGGGCGGCTTTGTCACCGCTTCGGCACGTCACGGGGTAGGCGTGTATGTCCTGCGGCATTCATGTCAGCTTCGGTTGACGTTGAATAAGCATCCTCGTCGTCAGGGGTGGAGGCGTTGATGGAGGTCTTGAAGTGGCTGTCCATAAGGCCGTCGGCTTTGGTCATCAAGTCCTTTATGGGTAAACTATCGACATCGGGTATGGCAGCGCGTACAGGTTCGGGTAAACGGCGTATCCAAAGGGCACGAAGTAGGTTCACCTCACGAGGAGAGCCGTCTGCGGCAGGTTGAAGGCGAGCGATACTGGTCATTTCCCTGAGGGCAAGCGAAGCCCTTTGGTCCCCCAACGGTTGTTGCGAGAGCTGAAAATGCTTTGCTATACGGGCGGCTGGCGACGGCGAGTACTGCTGCAGAAGGTATGTTTTGAGGGCGTCATATGCTATTGGGGTGTCTCCTTGTTCACAAAGCCAGTCGGATATTTCTGGGAAGGTGTCCTCGGGTATCGCCGCGAGAACATAATCCGCTTTGGTGGTTGAGCGAGTCACGCCCCTGATACAAAACTGGACTTCTGCGCGCTGAAACCAAGCAAACGCCTCTCCGCTGGCAAACGATGAAAGTTTGAATGGAGCGGCCGCAGCACCAACTGCCGTAGAGTCCGCCATAGTACTACCAACGATGAAGGGGCGAGGGGGTGGGGGTGGAAGGCGGTGGGAGCGAGTCGACTTCTGGGGTCACCAATGTGACGGGCCGAGAGAAGGTTGTGAACTCAAAGGCAGGATGCAATCAACTGAGTTATAATATTATAGAACACTCTCCTTTATATACAAAACCTCAAGGCAACAGGACGTAACATGTTTACAAGACAGACAATGTCACAGAGGAAAACCGGAGACGTGAATTTTCATGTTCGTTTTAGTGCGAGGGAAGAGCGCAGATACAAGCATAATATATACAAAAGGAATTGTGTACAATTGTGTGACACACGGTTTGTACAATGGGCACATCAAGATCTTCATCAGCTTCAGGTATATCAATCAAATTATTCCCTTCATATCTCCTATTCATAACCTGACTAAAGTGTTCCATCCAACGTTGTATTTCTTCATCTTCTGTTGCTATAACAGAACCATCTCCCTTTTTGATGGTTATATGCTTCTTCTTCTTTGCCCCAGTCGAGATTTCATTAATAATTCTATGAACAATTCTTACACTATAGCCACTTCCTGAATTCATAGATTTGACAGCCTCATCTGCTTTACTGTCTAAATATTCTCTCCAATCATTCCTGGCTTTTCTTTTGACCTCGCTGTCGATACTGGAATACTTAGCATGCTCTACCTTGTAATTTTCTTTACTTCCTCGAAAACTTTCAACAATAAATTTTGTATCTGTCTCCTTTTTATAGTATTCCAAGTATCATTTGATATCCATGGCTTTCTCCTTGTGACTGCGTGTCCCAAAACTTCACTACCAACTGACTGGTATATGTTCTTAATATCACACTATTCTTCATTCATTTTCTGTTCTTCGTCCCTTAAAGTTTTTAAGACTGTAAATCAATCCCTACATTCAATTGCAAATGTTTCTCTGAGCTCTTCTAGTAGCTTAGTTGTATCCAACCTAGGCATTTTATCCATATTTCTATTGGGTGCTTCCAGTTTCAATTTCAGTGTGGCAATGAGGAGCTGGGGATCACTATCAATATCGGCACCTCTATAGCTTCTTACATTTCTTAAAGTCCTCCTTTTCTCTTTATCAATGGTAATGTGATTGATCTATCTGATTTTTTAAATGCCACATGGTGAAGTCCATGTATACTTGTGGACGTTCTTGTGCTGAAAAAGAGTACCTCCATAACAAGATTGTTAGCTGAACAGAAACTTATGAAATGTGCTTAATTTTCAATTGGAACTTTGCCAAGACCCTCGACACCATCACATTTTCTATCCCTTGATTATTTCTTCCAACTTTAGCATTGAAGTCGCTAATCACAATTTTCATATCTCTCTCAAGGATCTCATCTATTACCCTCTGCAGTTCTTCATGGTATACAGCTTTCCTTTCTTCAAGGGAATCATTTTTTGGAGAATAGAAAACTATAATACTCATATTGCACTGCTTTATTTGAACTTTGTTAGTAACAATCTACTATTTACAGCTCTCCACTTGGTTAATGCCTTTCATGCTCTTGGTGTCATCATCATTCCTACCCTCTCTCCTTTAACTCGATCTGATCTTCCTGAGTAGATATATATATTGCCTTGGTCTAAAGTTTCCTTACCAATCCCCTTACAACTATATTTCATAAATTCACTCTCCACTTGCTGGAACTTCCCAATCTGATTCATAGTTCTAACATTCCAATTACCTATTTTATATTTTTCGTGAGTATTTATAAACCGAGAGATTCTTAGCACCACGCTTTGCCTGGGACTCGGGGCCATTCTGTCACCTTCCCTTTCCATGACTGACTATATCGATAGAGGAGTCATTGGCTAGATATATCAAAGGATAGCCATTTCTTTTTGATGTGCATTGCCTATCTAACTAAGGCAAGTGCCCCCTGACGGTCCATACTAATTCTAGTAAGATCAACCGCCAGGCATCAGGAGTAAAAGCCGAAGAGACCGTTTGTCCATCGCCTTAAATCCAATCCGTCACTCTGCTGCCAGTGACTTCATTAAGATTTAGGGGGGCGGGCATTTCCTCCACACCCAAAGATCTCATTACTCAACCAAGTTGCTCAACCGCTTATACGAGTATAACCGATGGCAAACATGGATTGCTAAGATATACTGCCTGGCATCATAAGTAGCAGTAATAATAATAATAATAATAATAATAATAATAATAATGATAATAATAATAGTAATAATAATAATAACAATAATAATGTGAACATTTTCTGTGGAAGGACATATCCAGAAGCCATGATTTTTAGTTACATAGATTTCCCTATTTTCTAACTATTCACTCATAATCTTTTGTTATAAGTAGATTATAATCTTTTAAATTATTCATTTCAACAATATTCAAAATAAAGAATCGTTTATTCTTCACCAGTATACGTGAGCCATCGCCTTGTGGTAGGGTTGTAAGAATACTACCACCGTAGGTCCTGCGTGTCGTAAAAAGCGAATAAAAGGACAGCTGCTGCCTTGCAGTTTTGCTTTTTAGAAAAAATTTTAAACCCGCTGCCCATAATTGTGGAAACTGCTGCCTTGCAGTTGGATTATGGAGTCAAAGGTTAAGACCACTACCAACAACTGTGGTTGATGACTGCAAGCGCACGCGATAGTAAAGCATGCCTGGTGCTATCGCATCAGGCAACCGACCCCTTAATGTAGGGATAACGGCGGGAGAGAAAAAGAGTGCAAGTGAGACATAAGGGAAACTTTCCAAGTCAAGGCCATGTTCTCAGCTCTGAAACTATACACATGCTTGTTGTGCTTTGAGTCTCAATCCTTTGAGTATTCTTACGTAAGCATAGAGAAATATTCTTCTGAGAAATCCAAAGTAATTTGGTAGGATTCAAAGCCATTTGTATTCACAAGAATATAAGGATTCCGTCCCATTGTAAAATATCTGTTCTTACTATAATTTTTTGAAGTGAGTACTTATATAGGCTTTTGAAATTACAGCTGAATAATTAAATAAAATTGAGTGAAGTTAGAATGGAAGATTGAAGTACTAAAAATACATCCACTGTAGACTACACCGAATACATCTGGAAACGACTGTTGTAGATTCAATATTGAAATACTGATTTAAAAATAATAATTATTCTCGCTTTGATACAAACAATTATCATAAAAGCAAAAAGTTGGTTTACCATTCACCAGGATTCTTATGATAAATGTAATAGAAATTGAAAGTCAAAGAAAATTCATATGTAGTAGAATAACTTGGCAAATACTTCCATCAATTAATTCTGGACTTCAAAACGAAAGACATAAACTTTTATATATATATATATATATATATACATATATATATATATAGATATATATATATATATATATATATATATATATATATGTATATATATATATATATATATATATGTATATATATATATATATATATTATATATATACAAATATATATATATATATATATATATATAGTTATATATATACAACTATATATATATATATATATATATAGTTATATATATACAAATATATATATATATATATATATATGAATTGAGTCTTCAGGACAAAACGTAAATGAAAACTTTCGAGAAAAAAAATTTAGGTATAAAGCCAGTATTTCTCCTGTGTAAAATCATCTTCTGAATTTCGTAAAAAAAAACCTTTCTGGCCTTGGAAGAAAAACTTGCTGCGAACGACTGTGCCATTGGGATATCACTTGAAACCTGTTTGAAGAACCTGTTAGGAAGGCATCGTAAAAATAATCTTCTCTGCCATCGTCTTCGGATAATTGTTACGCAATTTAATCACAACACGAAGTGGGTAAAATGATGTCAGTTTATTTCTCTATCTAATATTTTTCTGATTATTTGTAAATTTATTTATACACTAAATCTTTATTAATCTTTGTGTTAAAAGATTTATAAGAAATATTACATTTTTGTTATATGGATATCTTATATATATTTATAGATATTCGTTGTTTAAAAGACTTGCAATAAACACCAAGAGTAAATGAAGAGAGAGGTTTGCAAAACGAAGCGACTTTTTCTAATGTATGGAAAAATTAATGTCCCTTTGATGATTATTTTGACTATTTCCGCTATATAGTAAAGAGCATGTGTCTATACACACACACACACATATACACGCACACACGTATATATACATATATATATATATATATATATATGTATATATACTCTACATATATATATATATATATATATATATATATATATATATATACGGTCAGCTCTCCCTGTCCCTGAGGTCGGGAGGAGAGAAAATAGTCATACCCTGGTAAGAGAGGGTTACGTGTGGATACCTATCTATCTAAATATTTAGCAGTCATTTTTATCAGCTCGAGTACACTAGTACTAGAATACTGTAGTTTACCTCAAAGTTAAAACAAAGACGACGAATACCAGAAAATCGTTTTTCTGACGAGGGATCCAATGCTCTTTTTGAAATAGTCAATAAAATGATTTTTGGTTGATAAACATATTCCCCTGTTGAATTAATCGGAAACAAACAGAACTGTGCATCACGTTCAGATGAGTAAAAGAGATGAAATTATAATTATGAATTTGTGATGTGAAGTGTGGTGTACTTCTCCAGTCTTCGTATCATATCTTACAGGATACTGTAATAAGCGGCGTCCATTTGAAGGTTGCTCATGAATGGTCGAGGCAAGGGACATGACACTGTCCTAGAGACTAACTATATATACGTATGATCAGCGCACAAGCCCCTCTCTATCAAGCTAGGACCAGGGAGGGCCAGCTGATAGCTGCTGATGACTCAGCAGGTAGACCTATAAGCTCCCTAACTCACAAGGATGGTGAGATAGCAGACACTACTTAAGCGGGTCTTGAACTCCCCTCAAGTAGAGTGAGAAACAGGGTCGTTCCTATGTGCTACCACAACTCGGTGAGAAGATCATCTTTAAAAAAAAAGCAGTAAATTGAGATAAATGTTACTGATGATGTTCTTGACAAAGCACAGACGTCTAAGCAAGATGAGAGATAATAACAGGTGTAGAAGAGAAACAGTAACATCCACTCGATCCTGCTGAGGCTACTGAGTTGCACGCACACCATGAGTCCTGCTGAACCAGTAATAATTCTTGAAGGATTTCAGATGCACATTCAGGGAATCCGTCAAAAGTTATCTGAATGTTATCAGCAGATTGGTAATATATCAATTTATGAAGTCTTGTATTAGCAAAAGAGAATGATTGCTGTTATAAAATAATGATTTTAAAACGAAATTAATTTCGTAAGAGTTAGCGTTGTTATAAATTACTTGAAATATTGATTATTGAACCATGATTAAGATTTTAAATAGAACAATATTTATCTATAAATTTTTTTTCTTTCATCTATAGATTGATTTCCCCTTACTTTAATCTTATCTCACTTCTTATTTCAAACCTATTTACAATATAGTGACTTCTTGTGGTATTGACTCATTTCTTAAAATATCCTTAACCTTTCGAAACCATCACCATTTCATATAAATAATGACGCGTTCTAAATGATAGTGTTAATAACTCCTTGCTTTTAACAAAGAGTACTGCAAAAGGTATAATCCAAGTATGTGAGTCTCTGTTTTGATGTTTTCATTTCGTTTGCATGAATGTGATTGAAGTGTATAACGTCAGGAAGATCGTGATTTGTATTTCATTATCTTTAATTCAAGACCTTTTGCTGTGAGGTGACTATCATTGATCGCCTTCAGGTAACAATTTTTACAAGTGGAAAATGAAAATAAATATGCTAGAAAAATTGATGTTCAAGGTCGTTCAACAGAGAACTCGCCTTTCAACGAAATCTGGAAAATAACAAGATACTGCAGATATTTACACACAAACACACACACAGCCACACATACACACACACACATATATATAAATATATATATATATATATATATATATATATATATATATATAGTAAAAATGAAAATAAATAGTGAAATAAAAATAAAAAAAAGAAATTTGGTTCATGTTACCATCTAGTAAAATACCAAGAGATCTAAAAGTTACAAACGGTTAGGTCCATTATAAGTGGGACGTTCTGACCCGGAAATACTTTTAAGCTGAGTAACTCTTAGTGATATTTACAGTATAGAGATAATCTGAAGCTGGATGCTTCACCATTGCTGGCATAAGGCCAGCTTAAAATTTGCATTCAGTGCTGGATGCTCCAAGGTCAATCAACCGTGCTGGCATAAGGCCAGCTTAAAATTTGCATTCAGTGCTGGATGCTCCAAGGTCAATCAACCGTGCTGGCATAAGGCCAGCTTAAAATTTGCATTCAGTGCTGGATGCTCCAAGGTCAATCAACCGTGCTGGCATAAGGCCAGCTTAAAATTTGCATTCAGTGCTGGATGCTCCAAGGTCAACCAACCGTGCTGGCATAAGGCCAGCTTAAAATTTGCATTCAGTGCTGGATGCTCCAAGGTCAATCAACCGTGCTGGCATAAGGCCACCTTAAAATTTGCATTCAGTGCTGGATGCTCCAAGGTCAATCAACCGTGCTGGCATAAGGCCAGCTTAAAATTTGCATTCAGTGCTGGATGCTCCAAGGTCAACCAACCGTGCTGGCATAAGGCCAGCTTAAAATTTGCATTCAGTGCTGGATGCTCCAAGGTCAACCAACCGTGCTGGCATAAGGCCAGCTTAAAATTTGCATTCAGTGCTGGATGCTCCAAGGTCAACCAACTGTGCCGGCATAAGGCCAACTTAAAATTTGCATTCAGTGCTGGATGCTCCAAGGTCAGCCAACCGTGCCGGCATAAGGCCAGCTTAAAATGTGCATTCAGTGCTGGATGCTCCAAGGTCAACAAACCGTGCTGGCATAAGGCCAGCTTAAAATTTGCATTCAGTGCTGGATGCTCCAAGGTCAACCAACCGTGCTGGCATAAGGCCAGCTTAAAATGTGCATTCAGTGCTGGGTGCACCAAAGTCAAAAACTGCCCTGGCATTTTGCCAGCTTGAAATATGCATCCAGTGCTCGATGCTCCAAGGTCAAAACCTGTGTTTGCATTAGGCCAGCTTAAAATATGCATTCGGTACTGGATGCTCCAAGGTCAAGAAACTGAGCTGGCTTAAGGTCACCTTAAAATGTCAATTAGGTGCTGAATGTTCCAAGGTGAAGAAATTGAGCTGGCTTAAGACCAGCTTAAAATGTGCATTCAATGCAGGATGCTCCAAGGTCAAGAAACTGAGCTGGCTTAAGGCCAGCATAAAATATGCATTCAGTTTTGGATGCTAAAAGGTCAAGAAACTGAGGAGGCTTAAGGCCAGCTTAAAATGTGCATTCAGTGCTGGAGGCTCCAAGGTCAAGAAAATGTGCTGGCATTAGGCCAGCTTAAAATGTGCATTCTCTGCTGTAGGCTCCAAGGTCAATAAACTGACCGGGCTAGAGGCCAGCTTAAAATGTACATTAATTGCTGGAGGCTACAAGGTCAAGAAACTGTGCTGGCATTAGGCTAGCTTAAAATGTGCATTAATTGCTGGATGCTACAAGGTCTAGAAACTGAGCTGGCTTAGGCTACGTTTCCGCTAGGCTGCAAAACGCTGCTTCTGTTTTTCGCACCCTCTGCCCGTGCTGTTCCCACTAGACTGCAAAACGCAGCTTCTGTTTTCCGCTGCCTCGGCCATTTGGTCAGAGTGCTCCTGACTATGCTTGAATGAGGCTGTGTTGCAGTGCCATCTATCAAAAATATGAAAACATTGACGAAGAAAGTGGTGATTGCCTATTTATTGTGCAAGAAACAACAACAACAAAAAAGAAAAGCCAAATATTGGGTTCATCCTCTTTTTGCAAACAGATCACGACAAGGAGCATTTAATAATTTAATTCCAGATGTTTGGAATAAGCATACGTAAAATATATATGGAAGTTTGTTTAAGGCATGATTAAAGTTATGGGAAATATATAAAGATTTGTTCATGACATAACTAAAGATACGATAAATAGTGTTTCATCAAAGGTGCTAAATAAGCAACTGCAAAACAGTTAAGTCGTTGGAAGGTGTTTAAAATAAGATAATGCAATTCTAGTATCACCACCACCACAAAAAGAAAGAAAGATGGATGGCGATAAACAATTTACTTATGGATTTTTAATTAGATGATAGGAATAAACATTCATATGAAAAAGCCTTTATAGGCCTATCTATAATTTTTTGTTATCTGTCTTTCATTTCCTTTGATTATTTTGGCATAATAACAAGCAAAATGAACTATTGTTTTTTATTATTCACTGGATAGCATCGTAATCAATGCCTGAAAGCGACTGACGCAGCCGCTGCGCTCAGGGTAGTGGAAACAGCTCCATAGAAATGTATATACCACTAACACAGAAGCTGCGTTACGCAGCTTCTGTTTATGTAGGAACACCGCTCGTGTAGAGGCTGCGTTTCGCAGCTTCTATGAAGCGGCGGCTAGTGAAAACAGCTCCAGAGGATTACATGTATCACCTAAACTCAGGCAGAGGCTGCGAAAAACAGAAGCAGCGCTTCGAAGCCTAGTGGAAACCTAGCCTTAGGCCAGCATAAAATGTGCATTCATAGCGGGATGCTCCAAGGACAAGAAACTGAGCTGGCTAAAGGTCAGCTCAAAATGTGCATTCCGTGCTAGATGCTTTAAGGTCAAGAAACTGTGCTAGCATTAAGCCAGCTTAAAATCTGCATTCAATGCTGGATGCTCCAAGGTCAAGAAACTGAGCTGGCTTAAGGCCAGCATAAAATATGTATTCAGTGCTGGATACTCCAAGGTCAAGAAACTAAGCTGGCTTAAGGCTAGCTTAAAATGTGGATTCAGTTCTGGATGATCCAAGGTCGAGAAAATGTGCTGGCATTAGGCCAGCTTAAAATGTCCATTCTGTGCTGGATGCTCCGAGGTCAATAAACTGACCTGGCTTGAGGCCAGCTTAAAATGTGCATTCAGTGATGGATGCTCCAAGGTCAAGAAACTGTGCTGGCATTAGGCCAGCTTAAAATGTGCATTCTGTGCTGGATGCTACAAGGTAAAAAAACTGAGCTGGCTTAAGGTCAGCTTAAAATGTGTATTCAGTGCTGGATGCTCCAAAGTCAAGAAACTGTGCTGACATTAGGGCAGCTTAAAATGTGCATCTAGTTCTGGATGCTCTAAGGTCAAGAAACTGTGCTGGCATAAGGCCACCTTGATTCGCCGGCCGTTACTGAGGAAAGTAAGCTTGAGCCAATAACCTGCTCTGGCAGAGCAAGTGACTTGTCCTCTGTGATTCGGCTAAAATTAATTCTTGATCAACAAAGACGAAAATGTCAAAATCGTCGTAATTGTCGAGTTCTTTATTTTCGTCTCTCCGTCACTGTTGATCTGTTCGTCTTTCCTTTTATGTTGTCCAAAATATTTCGATTATTTCAATTTTCAAATCTAAAAACTTTGACCTATAGAAGATTTATAGAAAGTTCTTCAGTTATTTATTTTATAAATAAAATGTAATATTATAGATGATGATAATAAAAATAATAATAATAATAATAATAATAATAATAAATGAAAAAAGAAGAGTCTTATTTTAGAACACTATAGAAAAGTAAAAATTACCAGATATTTAAAAAAAAAAAAAATTAAAACATAACCCTTCGACAAGAAAGAAACAAGATAATAAAACATAGAGACATGTGGAAATGAAAGAAAAATCATTCTTACCTCTACAAGAAAAAAAAACACCGAAGTGCAAATGCATAAACAAAAGAAAAGAATCGTTTGTTTTATGTTGGTTGTGTTACAATTTCATATTGTATGTGTCACAATTCATTGCTTGTTTATGAGAAAAACTCTTGACGTCTGTGAAGTGAAACTCCCACAAATATCCTGCTTTTCTGATTTGAAATTGTTCATTAAAGTTAAGAGAACTGTAGTCATATAAGACAATATTTGTCTGGTCAATTTAAATTTTGATCAGTAAAGCTAAACTGAATGTCAAGGAGGAAGGTATGATAACGAAAAAGTAATGAACAATTGAAAAGGCAGAGAAAAAGGTTTGAAAAAACCAGAAGGGGAAACAAACAAACGATTGTTCTCGAACACTTCAGTGTCATATGAATACTCGATTTGGTTTTTGTATAGTTTGTCCGTAAAAGTGTCCAGTGTTGATGTCATTTCCTGATTTGCTATTGAACGTTTTATTTCACTCTCTCTCTCTCTCTCTCTCTCTCTCTCTCTCTCTCTCTCTCTCTCTCTCTCTCTCTCTCTCATAGTTATTGAAGATTTTATTTATGTCTCTCTCATGATTTCTAATAGTTATTGAACGAATTATTTTTTTTCTCTCTCCCATGATTTCTAAGTTATTGAACATTTTCTCTCTCTCTCTCTCTCTCTCTCTCTCTCTCTCTCTCTCTCTCTCTCTCTCGCTCATGATTTCTAATAGTTATTTTACATTCTCTCTCTCTCTCTCTCTCTCTCTCTCTCTCTCTCTCTCTCTCTCTCTCTCTCTCTCTCTCTCTCATGATTTTTAAGTTATTGAACGTCTCTCTCTCTCTCTCTCTCTCTCTCTCTCTCTCTCTCTCTCTCTCTCTCTCTCTCTCTCTCGTGATTTTTAAGTTATTGAACGTTTTATCTCTCTCTCTCTCATGATTTCTAATAGTTATTGTACATTCTCTCTCTCTCTCTCTCTCTCTCTCTCTCTCTCTCTCTCTCTCTCTCTCTCTCATGCTAACATTTAAGAAAAGAATTAGCTTCAACTCTGAAATAGATCTGCTTCTCTTCAGCTTATGTCATCACCCACGACATTGGTACCTCAGATAGATGACTGCTTCAAGGCCATCGGCAACAGCCTTTCCGAGAACGTAAACAAACGCCACTCCTGTTACGTTGACCTTCAGCCTGACTCCATAACGGTAAAAGATTTTTTCAGAATACAGACTTGGCTGACTGGGATGGGGGGGAGGGTGTCATGGTCCTCCCGAAGAGGAATCAAACCGGCTGATTGATATTTACTGACCTTCACTTTACGAGTATATAAAGGGTTTGGGGCATTGTGTTATTGAGTTAAGTTGACTGGAAGCAACTGAAAGCACATCTAAAATGAGGCTGGTGAGTGTCTCGGTCTTTTCGAGTCTTCAAGGAAAGGTCTTTACCCAAAATCTTTATTTTTAATGACGTCGAAATTATTATTATTATTATTATTATTATTATTGTTGTTGTTGTTGTTGGTGGTGGTGTTGTTGTTACTAAGCTACAACCCTAGTTGGAAAAGTAGGATGCTGTAATTAAGTTTGCTCCATTGGCTTTAAAGTAATCTAACCCTAATTAGAAGTTTTAGAAACTAATCCAATATTGCCAATTACGATATTCCAAAATAGTTTAGAGTTTTCATTTAACAAAGGCTTTATCAAAATTCGAATCAAAATTCAAATATTTTTGTTTGGGAATAATCTTAGGGAAAAAGTATTTGATTCTATTGGAACAGATCATCTTCTCCTGCCTGGTCGCTGCGTCCTTGGCTGCTTCGAAGCCCCAAGGCGACACCGCCATCTTGAGAGACGACCGTGTCGACCAGGGCCACGGAAACTCCAATTACTCTTTCCGTTTCAGCGATGACGAATTCGTGGAGATCACTGGCTCCCTTGGGGAGGGAGGGGCCGTCACCCTCCGGGGATCCTGCAGGTAAGATTAAGCCTCAGGTGTTTTAGCGAAGGTTCAAGTGGAAGAAATACGAATCCATAACATCCATTTTTCAAATGTTTCAATAAGAATCTCTGAAAACTGTAATGTCCTCTTTTGCTTAGTTTCAAGGGATATTAAGTTGAAACAAATGAAGATGTTTATTTATGCTTACCGTTACAGAAAAGTTTCACACAAAACTTATAGAATATATAAGTTCCAAATTACGGCTTATTTCATGTCTGAAACAATATTCTAAATCTGTCAAGCTCCAAAAAAGAAACTCCAATTTTCCATTTTTATTTCTCTATCCATCTCAACCTACAATAGCTGTATATTCTTTGCTAAGATTGTTGATCAACCTTCAAGATATTGAACTAATCTAGGTATTATGACAGGGAAATAATGTATTCTTTAATAGAGCATCAGTCTGATTTGCCTGCCAACATATTACTCAAACTGTCTTCATTATTCTTGACAAATACAGATTTCCTGAAAAAGGGGGTCAGTACATCCTGAACTTCGAGGCTGACGAGGCGGCCGGAATTAGGGGTATGGCTGGATTTTCACAGTGAGTTGTGTTTTATAATGACGATGCCGACGCCGAAGAAACTGATTCTCGGTAACTCCTCCTTCAGAACAGAGTCGAATTGTCCCTAAAGCTGACAAGGCTGAAGCCAAGGTACCCGGGAAGAGCAGGGCCCCACCAACAACAGGGGTCTGGCAACTTTTTTATTTTAGTGTTAAATGTTAAATCCATTGCTTATTTACTTTTGTCATATTACTCTAATGTATTGTTCGAAAGAAGAGTAAGGAATTCTCCAGGGGGGGAGGGGAGGGGGGTTAAGGTGAGGGGTGTTGAGGGCCCCAATCAAGTTCTAAGCATAGATTAACACCACTGCTTCAAATCGTGATTACATTCTTCGGTCCATCTTTATGTAGGCCCTATCCACTAAATCCATCTACTTACTTTACTATATGCTCTCTCTCTCTCTCTCTCTCACTCACTCTCTCTCTCTCTCTCTCTCTCTCTCTCTCTCTCTCTCTCTCTCTCTCTCTCTCTCTCTCTCTCTCTCTCTCTTAAAACAGGTCCAAAAAGAAAGATATTTGTCCCGTGTCTCTTTCCCTCTTTAGGGTTGTGGTGGCCGATGCGGTAACGCCTCTGACTGGTGAACGCCAGACTGGGGTTTGGGGGAGCCTATAAATCTACTTGCTGAATCATAACCAGTCATCACCTGGCCTTCCTTGGTTCTAGCTTGGGTGGAGAGAGGGGTTGGGCGTTGATCATATGTATTTATGGTCGGAAACTAGGGCATTGTCCTGCTTGTTAGAGGAAAATAGAAAGATTTCTGTAGATTACAAGATAATAAAACTATTGTACAGATAATTCTTTTTCAGTTTCCCTTCAGAAAAACTGCTAATAAAGAAAAGGTGTGACTGAATGGGCATATAACAAACCATCTCGGTGTCTTTTCATTTATTGTAATTACTTCACTGATCGAACAATAACGATTACATTGAAAGAAATCATCCAAAATTTATAAAATAATAATCTTTTTCTTTTATGTCTCTCTACAACTGTCTCTTTGTGTCTACATAAATTTACACTTATTAGAATAATGACTCTTATATAAACTGTGTCTCAATCTCACCTTTTATATATCTTAGGATTTTTAATTTTTCATCTAAGAACTAATCACATTCTAGCTCTGAGAGATTCGCTATCTGTTACTTTCATATAGTTAGTTTTGTTTTTCCCTTTTCGAAAGTGATAATATTATTATGAGGAAGATTGCGAACCGAGTCTATTTTCACTTGCTTTGTTCTCTGAGAATTTCGTTGAGAATTGTTGTGATGATAGTGGGTTTGCTGCTACTACTACTACTACTACTACTACTACTACTACTACTAATAATAATAATAATAATAATAATAATAATAATGATGATGATGATGATGATAGCAATAAAAAAAACACCTACAATAATAATAATAATAATAATAATAATAATAATAATTATAACAATATTAATAATAACAATAATAACATGGAATTTAGTTAATCTTAGCAGTCGAGCTATAAAATCTAAGCATCTTTTTTTTACCAAAAAGGAAATGATGACGTAACTTATAATCGGAAACAAGATAAAGAAATATGAAATAATGTTCCTAATTTCTCGATCATAATTCGGACCAAATTCTTGAGAATGGTGAGAAACTCAGCGAGAATTATGAACATTGTCTTGATGTTGGTCATTGAAGTTGAACGAAATGTGATAGAGATAGAAGATTATCACGAAAAAAATCGTAAATAGAGAATATAATAAGGAAATAAAGTGAGTAATGGAAGAAAAATGAAGAAACGAACAATTGAGTTTTGACGGACAGTTGGAATTTATATGAAAAGTTGAGTCAATACTTTCGAACGTCTCTCTCTCTCTCTCTCTCTCTCTCTCTCTCTCTCTCTCTCTCTCTTACTTTGATGGCTGCTTTTCCGGTCCCATACAGCAGGGGAACCCGACTCTCTACAGGACCTTCACTGTCGTTTTACCTTATTCGTCCAGAGTATTTAACGTTTCATGTCTCATATTCTTCATTTACTGTTGAATCGTCACTGTCAAATAACTCATGAAATAAGAAAGTCTTCAGTTTCCTCTTGAAAGCTTTAATGTCTTCAATCATTCGAATGTTTCGTGGGAGCTTATTATATAGTCTCAGGACCGCATATTTAGAGGCTCTGAAGCCTAAATTAGACATATCTAGATTCCAACAGTTTGAAACCATCTGTAACTATTCTCATGTCGACACGATTTGTTGGCTGCGCAATATGTAGCAATTCTCCTAAGTATTTTGGACGCCCGGTGTACCGGTTTGAAATTACCCCCTCCAAATCTTACCCCCCGGTAATTTGAAACCGGATTCAAACTACCGGGGGGTAACTTGATACCGGTTTCAAGCTACCCCCGGGGGTAATTTGAAACCGGTTTTATGCTACCCCCCTGGTTTCAAATTACCCCCCTCGTTTTTGCGCAGGATCTCATCATTTATGAATATTATTAAATTGCTTTTGATCAGGGTCAACACAATCATTAGGTAATATGTATATACATGTACTGTTTCACCTATTGGTATCGTTTATTAATATCCAGCCTATATCAGTCTTATGTTTATATCTTAGCTAATAAATGTCGGATATTCCATTATCAGTCATGGGCGCATATTTGACCGAGACAGGAAGACGAAGTGAAATTTGATTTTGACTGTTATTTTTTCCATTATTTGAAATATTTCATAATTATATTGCAAGCAAATATTATATAAGGTATAATCAACATATTGATCATAAGTATATATGTATACATACATATATATATATATATATATATATATATATATATATATATATATATATATATATATATATATATATATATATATATATATATATACATATAATACATGTATATGTATTTGTATGTATGTTGTAAATACTATATCATTCATGATATCTGTAAATAATTGACACTTTTAATAAAGCAAGATTGTAAGCAATTATAAGTTTTAATAAGACATGATACAGTACATGCTGTTTGCTTCTACTGTACTGACATTGGTTGTTTGTATACGAAAACACCTGGACTACGGAAAAGTCGTTACACTTTATAGCCCTCAATGGAATACATTGAACACAGCTTGTGTTAATCTCACAACTGTTGTTACTGATTTTAGCCTAAAGGCAGGCAGCTGTGTGTTATCATGGGCTAAATCAAATCCTATTTAAACCATCTTCCAGAATAGTAAGTGATGGATTCGTGTATGGATTTTTTTTCTCTGTTGTTGATCTCGAAATGGAAAATTATTGAAAAACGGTGTCATAAAATGTTTAAGAATTTTACCTGAAATATATCATAAAGAAAAAAAAGACCTCGCCACATGGTCACCTGTACATTTCCATGCGGTTTATATAACACTTCTGCCCCTTTGTCATAGCTCCATTCTTTCTTATTACTCATTTCATCAAATGCAAAACAGCAATACATAGTAATCGAGACTTCATACCATCTTTAATGTCCTCTGGTTTAAAATGAATCGAGCTAACAGTAGCTTACACAACGTTAATTCTGTCTGCACGACGATATGCATGTTGGTAATTTATATTTGAGCTTTTATTTTTTACGTGCATAGCATCCAAATATTACGAAGTTACTGTGCATTATCAGCGACAGAATAAATGAATAAACAAAGAGATATATGGACACAAGGAGTTCTATTGTTATATTGCAACTATTGGTATGGTCAAACCATTTTAAGAGCAAACTCGGAGCCCAATAGCGGCATTGCCAGTTCTCTTGGGTCATTTTCAAAGCACACCTGGCTTAGCCGCTTTAATCTATGGGCGAGCCAAGAATAGGAGAAAAGGGTCAACTAATAAGTCATTCACCCGGATTTGAACGGTCTAAGAATATAATAATTTAATCTGATACTCTCCCTAAATTGTTTCCTTCGTTCTTTTTGTTTGCAACCACGTGGTGACAAGTTGAAACTCTTAAATATAACAAATAGCAAAATTGTTATAAAACGATTATCATACTAACAGAAATAATCTTAATTTTGATATCAAATGAATTCATTTCTCAATTCTGATTGATTATTAAAAGACAGGATTCTTTACAAAGGATTTAATTAACTATGTTTAATATGGTATATTTACGTAGGTGATTGTATTGTTTTAGAATTTATTTAATTAATCGACAAAATTAATTTCTTTACAACAAAGGTTATATTAGCAAACGTGGTTATGGTGACTTCGTCAGATGAAGTTAGTGCTATCACAAAAGATTCAATAAATTAGTTCATTCAGACCATTTTCATGTCTTCCTTTATAATGTTATCAGTATGCTAAATACCCTTGACCCAATTTACCTTGCAAATCTGAAAAAGGTCGTTTTTTATAAGTTGGCTGCATCTGTGACACGTTTGATTGTTTGGTCAATTCCACATTTAACAATTTCATTACCATTTTCCAATTTTTTTTTTCTTAATATTTAATTTAGTAAATATTTTTTTCCATGCAATGCTAAAACAGGGTTCATTATGATGGTTTTGATTTCAAATATTTTTACGGGTAATATCTATCTTTTTTTACTTAATAATTGTTTTGTATAAAGTTAGATGCGTCATAGTTTGTGTTTAATTGAAAGAAGGCCAGTTAATTAAAAATAAAAAAAAAATAAAATCTCGACAATCACGTGCACACTGAAATAAAATAAAGTTTTACCTCGCCGTAATCACTAAACCTTAAATGAAAGTCTGTAACTTCAAATATTGTGAATTAGGGAATTATATGACACTTTAGGTCTTAAATACGAAAATATCAACAATCCCACGAACAGAAACAAAATAAAATTTTACCTCGCCTTTATCACAGAACCTTGAATTACAGTCTGTGACTTTTAACGTGTCATATAATTCACTAATACACAATTTTTGGTCTTAAATACCAGATTAAACTACTTTTCCTACTGCTGCGAAGCCAACAATAAATGCATGATACATATTTGCGATGTCACATGAATTATTTATCATTCTGATGAGGGGGTAACTTGAAAAGAGAGGGGGTAACTTGAAACCGGTTTCAAACTACCCCCCCGGTAATCTGAAACCGGTTTCAAGTTACCGGGGGGTAATTTGAAACGGGGGGTAACTTGAATCCTTTACACCGGTTTTAAATTCAATCCTCGCTTTAATCGGCAGCCAGTGTAAATCAATTAGTATAGGGGTGATCATTCTCTAGGTGGGACGCCTTTTACCAGTCTTGCTCCTCTGTTTATTATGTATTGTAATTTCTTAAGATGCACTTTTGGTAAATTGTAATAGATAGAGTTGCAATAGTCAATCTTGGTAATAACACAGTGTATCACAAGTTTCTTTACAGAATTTTCGTCTAGGTACTGTTTTATAAACGCGATATTTCTTAGATGATAACCAGCAGTTTTCATTACATTATCTATTTTGGCATTTAGAGATAGGTTGCAGTCAAGAAATACACCTAGATCTCGAACTTTACTAGATAACGGCTCCGAGTCATTATTTATGTTCATTTGAATATCACCTAAGTTTTTCACGCTGTGTCTCTTGCCCACCACCATGAATTCAGTATTGTTCTCATTTCATTTTAGTTGTTTAAATGTCATCCATTCTCTAACACTATCAAGGATTCGGTTTAGAGTTTCAGTAGTGTCATCTATATCATTTATGGAGAAGCAAAATTGTGTGTCATTTGCAAATAGTTTAAACTTCACGCCCTGCCTTTGTAGTATTTTTGATAGACCAATAGTATAGATGCAGAATAAGATTGGGCCAAGTACACTCCCCTGGGGTAGGCTACACCTCTGTTTAAAGGTTCATATGATGAATAAGAGTTTCCAATTTGTACACAGTAATTTCTACCAACTAAGTAGTCTTTTAGGTATTCGAAGGCTTGATCTTCAACGCCGATGGACCGTAGATCATTTAGTAGCAGTTCATGTACCACTGTATCAAAAGCAGCACTGAGATCGAGCAGAATTATTAAGATACCACATTTTTTTTCATCTATCATTTCTAGCATATTATTTATAACAGAGCAGATGGCTGTCTCCGTAGAGTTTAGTTTTTTGTAAGCAGGTTGGTTGTCAGGCAAATCTTCTATTACTTCTAAATGGCTGACTAGTTGTTCAAGAATTACATATTCAAGCACTTTTGAGATAAAGGATAGATTTGAAATAGGTCTATATGAGCTTAATTCCTGGTAGCCCAGTGCATTTTTCAGAACTGGTGTGACTATAGCCATTTTCTCAGATTTAGGAAACTTACATTCATCAATGCTTGCATTTGCTTTTCTCATTATTATTTCGGCTAGACTAGAAAAGTCTCTCTCTCCAATTACTTCAAATATTGGCATAGGATCGATCGCGCAGTTTGTTTTCTTTGCTCTCTTGATTATTCTGGCGATGTCATCTTGTGTTATGTTGTTAAATTGTATTAATTTTGTCGAAGTGCCTGGTGTATCATTAATCTGATGAGTATTTACGAATGATCTGGTTATATTTTCAATTTTGTTTCTAAAGAATACTAGAAAATTATTTGCTAGTTCCTGGTCACTGTATCCATCAGGTAGCTTCTTTTCTTTTACATTTCCCATTATACCATTCAGGAGACGATATAACTTATTTATGTATGTTGCTTCTTCGAGGGGCTTTCTCTAATAGTATTCACTTTTTTTTCTTCTTAGTAGGTAGTTATATTGACACGCAGCAGTTTTGTATTCTACCCAAGTACTTTCAGTTTTTAACCTATTCCACTTTCTTTCTTTGCGTCTTTTTTACCTCTTTTTTTTTCAAAGTCTCTCCATCAAACCAAGGGGATTGGTCTTTTACGGTTATAGTCTTTTTCCATCGGTGGGCACTTGGTATCATATTCACTTTTACTCACTCTAGTGTAAGTGGTCATAAGACAGTTAGCACTTAGCTTGGTCATCATGATCACAGGGAATGTTGATAGCATCATTTATTTTCTTTGTAATTTTTTCAATAAATACAATAGGAGAAAAATTTGATTTATGTCCAAAGTTTATTTTCTTTACTAATGCATGTTTCTGTAGAGGCAGACTAAACGTAATGAGTTTGTGTATTGGGGAGATAGTACATCTCTCTTCAACTTTTATATCTGATACAATATTATTCATGTCATCACTTAGAACTAAGTCTAGCGTATGCCCAGTTAAAGTAGTTGTACAGTCGAGTCGACATTATCCACTAGTCGATATGATTCTAGTAACTCACTAAATGCCAAAGCGGCGGGATTTGATGCGTCATCCATCCAAAATTGAAGTCTCCACATATAACTAATTCGTTTTTCTCCATGGTAATCATCTCAAGGAGAGCACCGAATTCTTCAAAAAAGATATAGGATGTTTGTAGATTGTTACAAAGGATATTCTTCTATTTTTTGGCGCAAATTTTATTTCTATACATTCAATGCTTGTTACACTACTTCTTTTCAACGTTTTGAGATTTGAGTAACTTTTATGAACAAAGAGTCCGACACCCCCACCAGACCTACCTTCTCTCGGTATGTGAAAGAAGGCATGTGTGGGGGACGTCATTTCAGTGATCATTGCTTTGTCCAAGTTATAAAACCATGTTTCAGATAATGCTAGCATATCCAAATATTTCAAGTTTATCAATTATCGAATTTGAACAGTCTTATTACCTACAGATTGTATATTTACATAGCCACAGTTTATGACATCCCTAGTAACCATGATCAGTATTTTCCGCTAGTCTTTTCAGTTTCAAGCTAAAAGCATTGTAGTCTCTAGAATTCACTGTTTGGTCACTTGGTCTGTTTAACTTTGTGCAGTTTATTCACTTTGACACCTGCGAATTACACTCTCTGGTGGAGTGTCTCCCTGAACATTTCCCGCAGACTCTATCTTTATTCTTAAACTTGCAATCTTTTTCAAAATGTCCATACCTCTGACAGTGGTAGCAGGTGATCACGTGGTACCTATCACGTATATTATAGATACCCCATCGTAACAAAATGTTGTCCCCATTATCATGAATAGCCTTCCGAACTTCAGGATCACATTTCAGCACACGGTGGGTGGTCCCCTCCCCCCCCCCCCCCCCCGACAGTTTTCTTCAGGACTATACTTATCTTCCATATTTTGGATTTGGTCCAGACAGAGATTTCTTTGAATCAAAGCATTTACTACATCATCTTCATCATTGTATACATTGCATATCATTATTTTGGGTTTTAGTTTTCCGATTATTCTCGGTTCAGTGACAGCCACCAATGTCTGAATATTGTTTGCCGCCTTTTCTCTGATCACATTATTTGCAAAGTTTACAACAAGATTTCTATTCGTAGTTGACCTCGTGTTAATTATAGGAATGTCTTTAAGTGCTTGTTCAATCTCACTTTTTCTTTCAGTAATTTTAGTTGTTGTATTTGTTGATTTAATTATCAACAGATTTTTTTCCTTAACTTTGTCAGCGAATGTCGGTTTCTCCGGTTTTGAGTTTATCAATGTTTGAAGTGTTGTTTTAATTGATTCCATATTCATGACAAGAATTTCAACTTTCTCAGTGATGTCAGTGGTCTGGGTGGAATTTGCTGCGTCTGCGCAAAGGTTCGCAAGTTTGTTTTCCAATTCATTTATTTTCGCATCTTGTTCGTTCAGGGCCAGATTTCTCATGTTTACATCTTCCTTTAATTTTGATATTACTAAATTCTTTTGTCTGGCTTCACGTACGCAGTGTGGGCATAACCAGTCTAAGTTAAACCGTTCATTCTTATTGATGGCTGTCACTTGTGACGGGCCGAGAGAAGGTTGTGACTCATAAAACAGGAAGCGATCAACTGAGTAAATTTATTAAAGAACACTCTCCTTTATATACAAAACCTCAAGGCAACAGGAAATTTCATGTTCGAGAAACAGACAATGTTACAGAGGAAAAATGCAGTCATGTTTATTCTGGTTCTTTTTAGTGCGAGGGAAGAGCGCAGATACAAGCATAATATATACAAAATAATTTATGTACGATCGTGTGACACACGGTTGGTACATGGCTCCCCCCCTAAAAATGACATACTGTACATGTTAAATAGGGTGCCCTGATCTAGAGAGGCGAACTGTAGGCGGGTCATCTAGCAGAATATTAGAAGGTTTTAGACGATCAATGGAGACCCAGTCTTCTTTGCCACGAATGTTTAGTAGGAATGCTTTCGGACTGCGTCGGATCACAAGGAAAGGGCCCGTGTAAGGGGGTGTTAGCGGTGGCTTGCTAGTGTCGTTGCGCAGGAAGACATGCGTTGCAGAGTGCAAGTCTCTTGGTATGTGATGCTTCGCTGGGGGCTTGTAAGTCTGGCGGCATGGAGTAAATTTTCCCACGACGTGAAGTATGCGCTGGAGATCGTCGGAGGAGGTTGTAGAAGGAAAAAAATTCGGCAGGGACGACCAACGGGTCGCCATACACCATTTCAGCTGCCGAGACGTCGAGGGCGTCTTTAGGAGTGGTCCTTAGTCCCAGGAGGACCCAAGGAAACTGAGTAAACCATTTGCAATCCTTGCAGCGGGACATCAAAGCTGCTTTGAGGGTGCGATGAAAACGTTCAACCATTCCATTGGCAGCGGGGCTGTAGGCCGTTGTCTGATGTAGGGTGATGCCAAGGAGATTCGCTAATGATGTCCACAATTGAGAGGTGAAAGTGGTTCCCCTGTCAGAAGTAATATGCTCAGGGATACCAAATCTTGAAATCCATCCAGAGAGTAAGGCAGATGTATATGAGGCGGACGTTGCAGTTTCCATGGGAATGGCTTCAGGCCAACGAGTGGAGCGGTCGATGACGGTAAACAGGTAACGATGTCCTTGTGATGTGGGTAGGGGGTCTACAACTTCGACGTGAATGTGTGTGAAACGACGCTGAGGTTGCGGAAAGGTGCCCACTCCTGAATCTGTGTGTCGATGTACTTTGGAAGTTTGGCAAGAAGTACAGGCGCGGACCCAATCCTTAGCATCCTTAGAAATGCCGTGCCAAATGAACTTTGCCTTCAGCAGCTGTGCAGTAGAACGGCACGAGGGATGTGAAAGGCCGTGAATGAAATCAAACACCTGTCGGCGCATGGGAGCAGAAATCCAAGGTCGCGTTCTGCCAGTACTGACGTCACAGAGGAGGGTGGTGTTGGAGTCTTCGAGGGGGAAGTCTTCCCAACGGAGGGACGTGCAGGAGGTCCTACATGCTTGATACTCTGGATCCTGTCGTTGGGCTTAAGCCAGGGCGTTGTAATCCAATCCCAGTTGAACGGCAGCCAACGTGTTTCTTGACAGGGCATCGGCAACGGGATTCATTTTCCCAGGGACGTATTGGAGGGTGCAATTGTATTCAGCCACGGCGGAGAGATGTCGGCGTTGCCGGGCGGACCAGGCATCAGACTGTCGAGTAAAGGCGTGCACCAGAGGCATGTGGTCTGTGCGAATGACGAAGGGCGTACCTTCTAAGAAATTGCGAAAGTGACGGACAGCCAAGTGCACCGCCAGCAATTCTCAATCGAAGGTAGAATAACCCGATTCTGCCTAGGACAGTTTTCTGCTGAAGAAGGTCAATGGGCGGGGCGAGCCGTTGACCACCTGCTCGAGAACTGCACCAATAGCGACGTCGCTGGCATCGGTGGAGAGAATAAGAGGGGCGTGTGGGATAGGAAAAGTGAGAGCCGCAGCAGTTGATAGGGCCTTCTTTGCATTGCAGAAGGCTGCTTCTTGAAGGGGACCCCACTTCAGGTCCTTTGGCTTGCCCTTGAGGGAGGCGTAGAGGGGAGCAAGAGTGGCGGCAATGGCTGGCAGAAAACGGTGATAATAGTGATGATGCCCAAGAATTCCTGCAGAGCTTTGACGGTCGAGGGCGCGGGGAAATTCTGAATGGCTGCTACCTTCTCAGGGAGGGGATGGACTCCTTCAGGAGTGATGTGGTGCCCTAAGAATGGCACTTCGTTGGCGCCAAAGGTACACTTGTCGTACCGGACGACAAGGCCGTTTTGTTGCAGGCGGTCGAGCACAATCCGCAGGTGACGGAGGTGTTCCTCTTTTGAGGAGGAGAACACAAGTATGTCGTCCACATAACATACACAGAAAGGGAGGTCCCCTAAGATGCCATCCATGAGACGTTGAAACGTTGCCCCAGCATTACGAAAGGCAAAACAGGAGTAATTGAAGGTGTATGTACCAAACGGAGTGGTGATGGCAGTCTTGGGGATGTCTTCTGGGTTCATAGGCACCTGATAATACCCCTTCAGGAGGTCGAGCGTAGAGAAAACCTTCGCTTTCTGCAGGTAGGGGGTCACGTTGGCAATGTTTGGGAGGGGGTAGTGATCCGGTTTTGTTTGCATGTTCAGGCGCCTGTAATCCCCGCACGGACAGAGGGAGCCGTCTTTCTTCAGAACGATGTGTAAGGGTGACGACCATGGGCTGGAGGCCTTTTGGCAAAGGCCCATTTCCTCCATTTCGGTGAACGTCTGTTTGGTGGCTGCCAATCGTTCCGGTGCCAGACGTCTGAATTTTGCAAAGACTGGGGGTCCCGTCGTCTTGATATGGTGATAAATACCGCGCATGGCAGGAACGGTGGGCGTTTGGCGAAGTTCTGGACGGAAAACCTCCGGGTACGACGTGAGGAGGTGGGCGTAGACATCCGAGGGTGCGCTGATGTGGAGAGCGAGGTTAGAGGGGGCGGGTTGAAGAGGTGTCAACAAGTACGAGTCTGCGTTGACCAATCGTCGGTGGGCGACATCGACCAGAAGGTGGAAATGAGAGAGGAAATCTGCACCGAGGATTGGCAATGTGACGTCAGCAACGAATAAACTTCCAATTGAATTTACCGTTCCCGAACGATAATGTGAGGTTCTCGTAACCGTAGGTGGGTATCGCAGATCCGTTGGCAGCTACCAAGCGGACGTCGGCAGATGTAGACAGACTACATCATGTCTTGAAGAGTTTCCTTGGCAAAAGAGAACGTCAAGCACCCGTGTCTACCAAAAATCGCACGCCCGTTTCTGCATCATGTGAAAAGAAAATATTAGAAACACGGGAGGCCACCGCCACGAGCTATGGCCTACTTACAAATTTTTTGGCCACTGACAATCCTCGGCATATTTCTTCACGGTTGCCCCGAATCTGAAGTGGTAGTAGCAAAACTGCGGCCGATGGGAGGTAGTAAGTGGCTGTAGAAGTCGTTTGTTGGGGCGCGAGCAATTGGTGGGTGGTGGGCGGCTTTGTCACTGCTTCGGCACGTCACGGGGTAGGCGTATATGTCCTACGGCATTCATGTCAGCTTCGGTTGACGTTGAATAGGCATCCTCTTCGTCAGGGGTGGAGGCATTGATGGAGGTCTTGAAGTGGTTGTCCATAAGGGCATCGGCTTTGGTCATCAAGTCCTTTATGGGTAAACCATCGACATCGGGTATGGTAGTGCGTATAGATCTGGGTAAACGGCGTATCCAAAGGGCACGAAGTAGTTTCACCTCACGAGGAGAGCCGTCTGCGGCCGGTTGAAGGCAAGCGATACTGTTCATTTCCCTGAGGGCAAGCGAAGCCCTTTGGTCCCCCAACGGTTGTTGCGAGAGCTGAAAAAGCTTTGCTATACGGGCGGCTGGCGACGGCGAGTACTGCTGCAGAAGGTATGTTTTGAGGGCGTCATACGCTATTGGGGTGTCTCCTTGTTCACAAAGCCAGTAGGATATTTCTGGGAAGGTGTCCTCTGGTATCGCCGCGAGAACATAATCTGCTTTGGTGGTTGAGCGAGTCATGCCCTTGATGCAAAACTGGACTTCTGCGCGCTGAAATCAAGCGAACGCCTCTCCGCTGGGTGACGGGCCGAGAGAAGGTTGTGACTCAAAGGCAGGAAGCAATCAACTGAGTAACTTTATTAAAGAACACTCTCCTTTATAAACAAAACCTCAAGGCAACATGAAATTTCATGTTCGAGAAACAGACAATGTTACAGAGGAAAAATGCAGACATGTTTATTCTGGTTCTTTTTAGTGCGAGGGAAGAGCGCAGATACAAGCATAATATATACAAAATAATTTATGTACGATCGTGTGACACACGTTTGGTACACACTATATAAACACATCTCTTATGGTAGAATCTTTTGCATTCACATACTATCCATTTTTTCCGATCTCCGTCCGTTTCATTACATTTGAAGCAGATGCAGTTAGGAGCAGACATGGTGTACTGTTTCTTATCACTTAGGTTTCTCCATAAGACTAACTAATATCTTTTCAATTGCTCGACACAACACGTCCACACTCTACCACTGACCATCTCTCTCTCTCTCTCTCTCTCTCTCTCTCTCTCTTGTCATTTATTCCTCATTTGCTTCAATTGGAAACAATAACATTTCTCTAGCAACTTTATTCATTTACTTCTTCAAACGGCTCTCTCTCTCTCTCTCTCTCTCTCTCTCTCTCTCTCTCTCTCTCTCTCTCTCTCGCTCATTTAGGTATAAATAGTAGTGAAAAAGTACTTATGGTAAGCAGCTCTTCTAAGAGAAGGACATACAAACCATTGTTACCTAGTCTTGGGTAGTGCCATAGCCTCTGTACTATGGTCTTCCATTGTTAGGTTAAGGTTTTCTTGCTTGAGGGTACACTCTGGCACACTATTCTCTTATTTCTCTTCCGCTTGTTTTGTTAGTTTTTATAGTTTATATAGGAAATGTTTATTTTAATGTTACTGTTCTCAAAATAATTTATTTTTCCTGTTTCCTTTCCTCACAGGGCTATTTTCCCTGTTGGAGCCTCCGGGCTTCTAGCATCATGCTTTTCCAACTAGGGTCGTAGCTTAGCAAGTACTACTAATAATAATAATTATATATATAGCTAGGAATTATTCTTTCGAATTCCAAGTGAAGTTTGTACTTCCAGTCCTCATTCAAAATGTTTTTATTAAAGTTATTCACAAAAAGGTAAACAAACCTCAAAGCCCTGAACACAATCACTTGGGGTCCTTAATCAGATCTTGGGAACAAATTATATCGACTTGTGTCTGAATTGGCATCACATTTAAGAGGATCAAGGACACCTGGATTCCTTTAAATCCTCCAAAATGTCGTCAAAGCAAAGGAGACGACTTTCCTGGGGACACTCCTCGTAGGAAAAATAGGTCGGGGAAGAGATCCCGGGGAGGGTAACTTGTTTTCCATTTGTGCTCTAAGGGGGGAGGGGGAGAGGGAAGGTTTACTGGGGGAGGGGCTCATTGGGCTCCTACGCTTACCTGTATATAAAGGGCTTAATGTGCTTGCTTGCTGCATCACTGTCCTGGAAGCACCAAGAAGCACCCAGTCCTCCACCATCATGAAGCTGGTGAGTTTCTCGTCCTCTCCAGTATTTTGAGGAACCGTTCTTTGCGCACTAAACGGATTTTGAGCGAAGCGAAAAATCTATTTTTGGGTGAGGTAGCCATGTCGTCGTGATGGAAGTTCCTTCATAGGTAGCTTCCTAGGTATATTTGACTACAGTGATATATCCCAGAGAATTTACCAAAGTTATCCAGAATTCTAACTCCTGGAGCGAATATCCCTTAAAATTTTACGAAGGGATATCGCGTAATATCAGAGGACGTATTCTGGACACGTCCCATGGCTATCTACACCCACAATAGAGCTTTCACTTCGAGGGGAAAGAGAGGCAAGAATAGGGAGAGTCGTTACAGAGGCGACACTCCCACTGTACTGTAAATAGTGCGCCAAATCGCCACCGTGAGGCGCCACTGAGCCATTCTTTGTAGCTTTGTAGGTGTTGCAGATACAGTACCCTAGGGAGGGATTCATTATCCTTTTGTTAAAAAGAGGGTGGGTCCATCAGGACGACATGGCTACCTCACCCAAAAATAGATTTTTCCCGTCGCTCAAAATCCGTCTTTTGGGCTCAGGCCATGTCGTCGTGATGGAAGTGTACCAGAGCATTAATGTATCTGTGGATTTCCAATAGTGCCGTTCATCTCGAGCTAAATCTTTCCTCTTCGGTCTTTAGACCTAGAGACACTTGATGTTACCGTTATACATCAATCAGCTGATCATGAAATATGTCAGTGCTTCCTGCCCCCTTAAGGGAAGAGTCTGGGTAGACTCGAGGAAAAAACCAGAGGATTGTGAGTTCAGGGAACAATCTAGCAAGCAGTTTGTATATTAGTGTCAACATATACGTAAAGCATAGTCTGTACTAGGATGGGATTGGTTTGGGCAGATTACTGTACCTCCCGGGTCTGTTGTGAAGAGACGGACAGGTTTATATATGTGTAGGAAACCTTAAACAGTAAAATGAACAGTCTAGTACAAGATCTTACCTGTTTGCCTGAAACACCATGAATCTTAGTTCTGGTATTGACTTAAATATCAAAAGAGTCAAGGAGGCTCTGACTTATACATTTAAAGAAATATTTGGGGCGAAAGAGACGCAAATATTCGTTCTATTGTTTATTACAAAAATAGAAATCTTGGTTGTAAACAATTACAATGTATGCTGAATAATTCTGCATAAAAGCATAAACAGTAATAACAGGATAAATAGGGTTTGCCTGAAAAGGAAAACATTAGCAACTTTAAGGGAAATATGAAGTTTCGCTATACAATCTGTTGTTACTAGGAACACTGTGCATATAAGAATGCCTGGCACTTGTGTCAGTTTATTATGCTTAATGTCACCTGTATAGATAGAACAGTCTATAGTGTTATCACTTAAACACAAAACTCAACACGATATGTCTTACGAGTCTATCGTGTACACCCTTCACTTTAAGTCCCTAATAGTGCACTGTTCTTCGCAGTAATCAAGCAGCGGGTTTTATCACACTGCCCGCCGCCACCACATGAAATTTAATTTCTTGTAATTGCTTCGCGTAGTGCTTGAAGAGGACCCTCGAGGACTTCCATCCAGTATAAGCACGAAGACTTTCAAACAACATCGTTTGGAAGAAATTCAGAGACGAGGCAACTTTCCTTGGATCATGACCTGCGGGTGTACTGTCTGGATCCGCTCTGCGAATGAAGTAGGTGATTTTCGCCCTAATCTGTTTCAAGGATAACGTTGAACCAGAAGTCTCTCCCCTGAAAAGCTGACCTCCCTTAAAGTCTGAAGTTCTACGAAGATAGACCTTTAGGCATTCCACTGGGCAGAGGGATGCTTCTTCCTTCAGAGGGCAGATTCTCCAGGGACCCCATCTCTTAGTGGACAGCTCGTTCTTGGCGAGAAATGTCGGGTCCGGAAAGAGGTTCAGTTTTCCATTGTCTGTGAAATGAATGTGGCCACCATCCCTCGAGAGAGCCACTATTTCGCTAACTCTGGCTCCCGAGGCTAGTGCAGATAAGAATATCACCTTATGAGTCAAGTCTTTCAGTGAGCAATCCTCATTGTTCAGGGTTGATGCTAAATGAAGAACTTTGTCCAAAGACCATGAAATGGGCTTTGGAGGAGCTGCGGGCCGAAGTTTTGCACAGGCTTTAGGGATCTTGTTGAAGATTTTGTTGGAAAAGTCTACCTGGAAGGCATAAAGTATTGGTCTGGCCAGGGCGGATTTACATGTAGTAATCGTATTAGCTGCTAAACCTTGTTCATGAAGATGGATGAAGAAGGACAAACAGAAGTCCGTAGAAATCTCCTTAGGTTTCTTTGCCTTGACAAAGGCCACCCATTTCTTCCAGGAAGACTCATATTGTCTTCTTGTTGACTTTGACTTTTATTCTTCTAGGAAGTTGATACTGTCCCTAGAAATCCCAAACCGTTTCTTGACCGCTAAGGCCAGAAAATCATGAGATGAAGGTTCTGGGTTTTCACTGATGAAGCTGAGACAGTCAATTTCTGCACTTGCTGAGTCAGAACTGGGTCCGGCAACGGGATCAGTTTCAGGCGTAGTTCCGTTACCAGGGGGAACCAAACGCTGGTGGGCCACTATTTGCAGTCCTAGGACTTTGCGTAAGATGAAGGAGAACGATCTTGCGTCTAGGGACCATTCTGACTCATTCGGTTTGGTTCTGGATAGAGCGTCCGCTGTCACATTGCGGAACCCTTGAAGGTGGACTGCTGACAAGTGCCATCTCTTCTTCTCCGCTGGGCGGAGGATGGCTAGTATCACTTGATTTATGTGAGGCGATCTCGAGCCCTGTCGATTTAGGCATCTCATTATGACTTCGCTGTCTAGAACCAGACGGATGTGGACTGAGCAGCGGAGTTTCAGTTTCTTTAGGGAAAGAAAAACTGCCATGGCTTCCAGGAAGTTGATGTGGAAGGTTTTGAAGAGGGGAGACCAGGTTCTTTGGACTTTCCGATGGTGAGAGTGACCTCCCCACCCGTCTTTCGAGGCATCCGTGTGAACGGTGACTGACGGTGGAGGTGGTTGTAAGGGAACCTTGTTCTTTAGGTTCTTGGCCTCCGACCATGGCTTGAGTAGGGATCGCAGACGATTTGGTGTCGGTCTTTTTAGATCTCTTCGAGCGTTTGATGCGTATTTTCTCCAGACTCCTGATGCATCTTTTAATTGTGCTCTCAATACTGGATCTGTCACTGAGGCAAACTGGAGGGACCCCAACACTCTCTCCTGTTGCCTTCTTGATATCCTGTCGGATTGAAGGAGTCTTTTGACAGAACCTGCTATCTCTTTCCTCTTCTTTGATGGAATGGAAAGGCAGTGTGACTGTAGGTCCCAGTGGACACCCAGCCACTGGAACGTTTGAGCTGGAGAAAGCCGAGACTTTTTCAAGTTGATCTTGAATCCTAAGTGTTCCAGGAACTGGATCACTTCCTTGGAGGCTTGCATGCATTCTTCCTTGGATGCTGCCCACACCAGCCAATCGTCCAGGTAGGCTACCACCTGGATTCCTTTCAGGAGTAGTTGATGAATGACTGCATTCACAAGCTTTGTGAATACCCTTGGGGCTATGTTTAGGCCGAAAGGCATGGCTCTGAAAACGTACTTTCTTTTCTGTAGTTTGAACCCTAGGTAGGGGGAAACTTGACGGTTGATTGGAACATGCATCCGTCATGTCTATAGAGACTGTGAATGCCCGTTTGGGAAAATGGGTCCTTATGTGCTGAAGCGTCAACATTCTGAACTTGTGGTTCACTATGAACTTGTTGAGTGGTGATAAGTCCAGAATGACTCTGAGCTTTTCCGAATCCTTCTTCGGAACACAAAATGGCTTTCCTTGAAATCTAATGGACTTTGCCTTCTGTATAACTCTTTTGTTCCAGAGTTCCTGAACATATTCTTCCAGTACGGGGGTTGAGTGTTGGAAGAATTGAGGGAAGTTTGGTGGAGCTGAGCTCCAACTCCACCCTACTCCTTTCTTGATTAGGCTGTGGGCCCAGGGACCGAACGTCCAATGATCCCGGAAGTGGAGAAGTCTCCCTCCTACCAGCAGCATCTTACTTGGAGTGCTGGTTGGAGGACTTGCCTCCTCGGCCACATCCACCTTTGTTGCCCCTACCTCTGAAGGGGCATCTAGAGGATCCTCGAAAGGAGCCTCGAGACTTCGGCTTAAAGGTAGTTGATTGCCTTTCAAATACTGGGGTGAACATGGGCAACTGGGTCGCCAGCGTTTGGGGCACCAGTTGAAAGGTGGTGGTTGGTTGTTCCACCGTCTGGGGCATCGTGGCCATGGGAAGCTGTTGCTGTTGCTTTGGCCGAGAGGGCACTCTTGGTCGTTTTGACTTGTTCTTCGGCTGGGGACCCTCATCAGCGGAAGATTTCCTTTTAGAGGACAAGCCCCATTTGGAGAGGAGATTCCTATTCTCTGAAGCGGCTTTATCTACGACCTCTTTGACCGCTTCACTTGGGAAGAGGTCTTTTCCCCAGATACTGGAAGCTATCAGCTTTCTTGGTTCGTGCTTCACTGTAGCAGAAGCGAACACAAACTCCCTACAAGCCCTTCTGGCTTTAATAAAATTGTACAAATCCTTGGTGACTGTTGCCAAATGAGATTTGGCAAAGACCATGTACATATCTGGGGTGTCTGGGATGCTTGCCATAGTCTCTAAGCCAGTCTACAGAGATATGGAAGCAGCGAGACGTTCCTTAGTCTCCTGTTTCCTGCGCAGGAGAAACTCTACTGCTTTGGGAGATTTTCGTTGAACTGCCGTCCAGGGATATCTGCCTCTAGCTTCCCAACTGTGAAGGTGTTATGGACATCCTTCCAATCCTTATCATTTGAAGGGAAGGCGAGGGAAAATGGTCTACACTCTTCAAGTGTAGGGCAAGGTTTCCCTGCCTCAACTGCCTTAAACCCTTTGTCCATAAAGGGGAAGGCACGTTCGGAGTCAGCAATAAAGGATGGGTGCTTTTTGCTGAGAGCCGGCACCTTGGAACTAGTAAAGCCCCTCTCTTTCAAGGTAGTTGTATATAAGGCCTGTGCCTTAGATAGTTCAAGGACAATTGTCTCCTTCGGCTCTGTTTCCTCCTTGGATGCTGGTTCCATCCTCAGACGGACATAGCAATCCGGATAGGACCCTTTACTAGGCCAAAATTCGATTTCCTCTACTGGAGCTGTTCCCAGTTTCTCTGAGAGGAAGATCTTTCCCTCCGACATAGGCATATGCTCTGCGTACCTCCATGGGTTAACGTCAGAGAAGGCGGGGAGGTCCTTAATGTTTAACTTCTTTGGGGCTAAACGTGACGCAACGAGCTGATGAATCTCCGTCCGGAAAGATGCTTCTTTCTCGGACGATTTCTTCTGAATATCCTGCACCATGAACAGTAGCGAGTGTAGCGTACTTATAATGGAATCCAACTGGGGTGCGGTGGAAGAAGTCGAAGGCGTCGGTTCAGTCGCCGCTGCAGATGATACTGAAATCATTTCGATTATCTCGACTCCAGTCTCAGGAGGTATCTCATCCTCCTGCTCCAGTTCATCCAGTAGGAGATTGTTCTCAGTCTCCTCTGAGACAACAGACATGTTGTCCTCTAATTGGATGCTCTGAAAGGCATCCGAAACGTCAGGTTCTACCGGAATCTGAACTAAGGGGATCTCAGGTTGAGCCTGGGGAACAATTGCATCCGCAGATGCATTCGGGAAGAGACAATCCCTCATCCTCTCATTAGGAAGGTATGGGCCAGAGGTGTTCTTCTGAAAGCCCCTGACCCATTTTCGCAGCGTGTCCCTTGCCTCCTCCCTAGACTCAGTAGACTTTTGATCATCAAAAGCCTCTTTAATCAGTTTGCCACAAACGGTACATACCTGTGGGTCCCAGTACTTGAGAGCCCCTTTAGTGACTGCGCAGCAAGCATGGGCCCTGCACATGCCATGTCCGTAGAAGCTCTTACTACGGACCCTGCAAAAGTTGTTCCCCCACATGGGATGCTCCTTCTGTAAAGAAAGAAAAGCTATAAGTATTTGGTGAAATTCTCAGATTTCAGCATACATATTTTAATTAATATTTAATTAATATTTAATTAATATTCAATTAATATTAGCTTGGATAGAGTAAGCTAGAAAGTAGGAAAGATACCTACATGTGTTTTCTGTCCAGCCCATTGCTATGACCTCCTCCAATATTGAACTAAAGATTCATAATGAATTCAAGGGGATGATAATATCCTTAGATATAAGGTGCCTTCTTAACACAATCTTCCATGTTCAATATAGGGGATTAAATTAATGGATAATAACCATTAATTGGTTGGGAGAATCACTCCCTAAAAGTGATGGTCTCACAATTGGCTGCCCATGAACCACTTGTAAGTTGGAAAACTTTTGGGCTACAGCAATGACTGGCGGCGGCATGTCGCCAGTATTGCCGGGCTTGCCGTCATCTGCCGGACCCTCCGGCGTATACCGGGCCCGCCGGCACATACCGGGCCTGCCGGAATATGCCGGACTTGCTGGCATATGCTGGGCCTGCCGGCATATGCCGGCCTAGCCGACATATGCCGGGCCTAATCTGGGCTATTTGAAACAGATACTGTCTTCAAAGTAGTGGGTGGCAGGTCGGCAGTTGCCGCTCTGCCCGCTGGTAGCCGAAGGATCCCTCTATCAAGTAAGACCCGGCGGCAACCTGCGGCAACTATATAAATTTTGGGTAGCTGGCTGCCGGCCGGCCGTTGCCGGCAGCCGGTCATAGTATGTTCATTGTCATTGGGCTGTCGATCAGCGACACCCACGGCAAGTGGCGGCAGAGTAACTGCCGGCCGACAGACACCCAACATGGCCGACGACAGCTACTAGCTGCCAGCGGCCGGCCCAGTATAAGAAAAAGCAGAGAGAAAGAGAGGATGGGGGATGGCAAAGGCTCAGCCTTGCCGGCCTATATCCCGAAAGAGGGTGCAAGTGGAAGGGGGAATTATATTAGGGCTTCCACTCAACCATATCCCATTCATATGGGGTATGGAAGGCAGTCCAAGGGAGGACTGGAGAGCACACTCAATGAAATATGAGGGTACCTGCTGGCAGCCGGCCCAGCCGGCAGCAGACAGGGAACCTCAGGCCAATTCTATAGATTACCTGTAGGGTCAAATGTAGAACAATGGCCAGAAGGGTGATGGTTCATCCAACACAAAAGAGATAGTGGGGATGGGGTAAAAGTCCTATAAGTAAGGTAAAACCCTAGAGCATTACTTAACTTGGAGGATTCTGATCTCATAAAGTAACCTCAAGTAGGAGAAATCATTTCCCCGGGTTAGGTTAGTTAAGTGAGAAAGCGGCCATAGGACACAATCTCACTAGAGAACAGAATCTCGTACCAGAGATCTTAAGTAAGGAAGAAATCATTTCTTCATACTAAGATCTACTAGTACACGACTGTCTGACCGAGGAAGGAGGAAATTGATATACAAGAACCTCCAGTATGGCCTAGGGAGGACTAGCCTCCTGAACGGCAACCTAACCTGACATGGGAAGCCATTTCACCAAGACAGTAGGATGCCTAACATAGACTTTACTTTGATTTTCCGTTCTCAGCTCAAAACCGTGTCAGTGGTTAAGAGAAAGAGACGAAACACCCCAGTAAATTTTGCCAGAACACAGTTCGCAGCAAAGTTAACTGAGGGTAGCCTATGCTGATCAGAGGGAAGGGAAATTGCTCTTAGATCTCGTTAGAGATAGTATCGACTTGAAAGGTATAGGAGGTGTCAGTCTCCCCTTAAAAGACAATACAAGAGCAATGAGGGACATGTAAGAAAGTATACTAAAGCCCCTAGGCTATCAAGTCTAGGAGCATAGAGAATCATTCACCGAAACTCTCTTGTATACTATCTTGGAAGAGGAAAATGTTATGCAGTAATATCCTAATTGTATAAAATATTGCCTGAGCTTCAATAAAACTTTACCAGGAAGGTTATATCTTGCATGAAGTGTGTAGGTGCCTAGGCTAGGAAGCCTAGCACTCATGAGGCTAGATCATAAATAGCCAAATCCACGATAACAATGACATAATATAAAATTCCCTACCTAATATCTAAATAGCTAAAGTTATTAAAGCGAAATAACGCCGGGAAATCGTTCTTGCTAACTAAATGAACAAGAAGAACGAGTGCGTCCATGACGCCATCCGGCTGGCAACAGCTCTTGTTACGTTAATTACGATCTCAATCGAAGAGTAAAACTGGCAAGAGCTTACATTTACACAATCCAAAGATATTACTTAACTTTCCAGAAGCTAGTGAAGCTGGTGAAGGCATCATAGCGACGAAATACTTCCAAAATAGCGAGAGATAACACGGGATAACACCAGTCAGCAAAGCTACAAACGAAAGAATGGCTTTGTGGCGCCTCGCAGTGGTGATTCGGTGCACTATTAACAGTACAGTAGGAGTGTCGAAAGCATCGCCTCTTTAACGACTCTCCTATATTCTTCCTATATTGGGGGTGTAGATAGCTATGAGACGTGTCAAGAATACGTCCTCAGATATACGCGATATCCCTTCTTAAATTTTAAGGGATATTTGCTCCAGGAGTTAGAATTCTGGATACCTTCGGTAAATTCTCTGGGATATATCACTGTAGTCAAATATACCTAGGAAGCTACTAATGAAGGAACTTCCATCAGGATGGCATAGCCTGAGCCCAAATATATATATATATATATATATATATATATATATATATATATATATATATATATATATATATATATATATATATTATATATATATATATATATATATATATATATATATATATATATATATATATATTTATATATATATATATATATATATATATATATATATATATATATATATGTAGAACTATAAATGTATATATATATATATATATATATATATATATATATATATATATATATATATATATATATATATATATATATATATATATATGTACTTATATATATATATATATATATATATATATATATATATATATAAATATATATATATATATATATATATATATATATATATATATATATATATTTTTGGGCTCAAGCCATGACGTCCTAATGGAAGGTTCCTTTAGCAGCTTCCGAAGGGTATATATGACTACAGTGATATTCCCAGAGAATCAAACCAAAGGTTTCACAGAATTCTAACTTCTGGCACGAGTACCTTTAAGATTACTCTCAAGGGTATCGTATATCATCAGGGGACGTATTCTTGACACGCCACATGGCAACCTACAGCCCGAATAGCCCTTACGCTTCGAGGGGGAATACGTGGCAGAATTAGAAGGGTAGCCACAATAAAGGTTGCCCTGGTTCCCCTACTACTATTGTATCACGACCGTGCCAACTCCCTCTGACGGCCATTCCTTTATCTGTAGCGACTCGCTACAGCGACTCGCTACGGTGGTGTTCCCTGTCGATCTGACTTTTTCGATCGATTTCTGGGAATCTTTATGCTTTCTACGGCTTCTTTCTCCATCCAGAAAGTTGAGTATTTATTCTTTACAATTTGTAATTTAGTTCCAGCCTCACAATGAATTTAGTGTATTAATTGTGTGCGGATCTTTGCCGATCGCCGGTGTCGCCATGGAACTGTCGTTCTTTGAACATGTGCTATTTAGTTAGCAGAATGACATTCCGGTTTTAATAGCTTAATTGTTATTATGAAAGCTATTTAGGCATTATATATTGTAAAGATATCTATAAGCATAATTTTCCCTTTTCCGTGGCAATCGTATATGTCAGAGTTTTGGTGATTTAGGTAACCGAGATCTCGTCTTGTCTAGGTAACATAACCTAGACAACATATACTTTTGTCATTTCCCTGGTTACCTTGTGTATCGGTTATCATTCCTGGAGATCAATATCTCCTGGAATTATTTTAACCGTTACTAATCTCGCTAGAGATTTATGGGTAACCTCTCTTCCCTCTGAGAGTAGCCTTAGCCTACAACTCTCTGCGTCGGCCTTGAATTTCGAATTCAGGCATGACTAGCCTAGAGTTTTCTGTCTCATCTCTTAACGGCAGACGGCAAGTTTTGGGATTCGATCAGAACCTCAGAGTATTTAGTCTTTGTCGGCAGTCGGTCGGCGGGGTGATTGCATTCCCCCGCCGGCGGAACTGCCGGCATAGGAGGCTAGCCCTCCCTAGATTACACCTGAAGTGGTCGAATGTTGCCGCCACATTCTCCCTGTGGTCTAGTAAACTAGTCCTATGCTCGCCGACCCTAGGCTATAGAGTCGTATACTCTTGTGGCCTAGGATGGCGCCGGCATTGAAACTCTGTTTCTCCTTTGTTGAGAGGAATGGCATGAGCTGCCGTCCCCTTAACTGTATTAGCACCTCCTAAGCTGGAGAATAAAGGATTCTCCTGCCGCTTGTGGTCGTGCCGGTACTGAAACAGAGTTTCTTCAAGGTGTGTAGGTACGGCAACATTGCCGGTCCCCCCTATACCTCATATAGGACCCTTTCCCCTCCCCTCTCTGTTCTTTTACGGTGGCCGAGCCATTGTCTTTCCTGTGCTGGAGTCCTGCAACCTTACCATTGCCGGTGGGTTGCTGGAGCCGTTCGGACCCACCCTCCTCAGCCGTCAGCTGTCGGCGACTACCAGCTGCCGGCGGCCACGACGGCTGTCGGCGACTGCTGGCTTCCAGCGGCTTTAGCGGCTGTGGATGGGGGGGGGGGGTCCCTTTTATCACCAACGTTCTCCAGTTCTCCCTTGAACTGCTAGCTACAGTTTCTGTTGTCGGCGTATTGTTCTGGCCGGCAGTAGACCGGCACAGATAGGTACTGACTCAGTAGGTAGCATGCCGACTGTACTCGTGCTGCCGGAGGCTGGCCTACAGTAGTAAGCCGGCAATAGTACTGTGGCTAAATGGAAGTGAACCTACTTATCGGAGAAAGGCAGTAGAATTAGACTTTCACATCTTTTATTACTGTATACATATACAGTAATAGATAGCCTTCACTCCATGCTTTCTCTCTCTCTCTCTCTTATCTAGCTTGCTAGATGCTCCAGCAATAGCTAGCTAATCCGGCAACATGCCGGCTGAACTACAATATATGTCTATACAGGTAGTCAGTATAATTGCAGTATAGTATGTATGGCAGATGAATAACTATCGTATATATTATACTAGTAGTTATTTCCAATATATCTTGGGTATCCCTGCCCAGATATTTGCTGAACCCAATTCTATATTGATGGAATAATATTTCATCAATATTCTGATTTGAAATCAGTTTCCATTTACCCTGCAATATTGAATTTCATAAAGGGCTGGTGGTGTGACACCTCTAACCCCTATAGGGGAGACCCCTTATCCCAGAGTTTTCCTGATCAGGAAACTCCCAGATTTAATATTGTAAGGGAGGTCACAGCAAATAGATTGGTTGGGATGCATAAGAATATGTCTTTTATTTTCTGCCGGCTGAACTACGGTATAGGTCTATACAGGTAGTCAGTATATTTGCAATATAGTAAATACGGCAGATGGATAACTAACGTATAGATTATACTAGTAGTTATTTCCAATATATCTTGGGTATCCCTGGCCAGATATTTGCTGAACCCAATTCTATATTGATGGAATAATATTTCATCAATATTCTGATTTGAAATCAGTTTCTATTTACCCTGCAATATTAAATTTCGTAAAGGGCCGGTGGTGTGATGCCTCTAACCCCTAAAGGGGAGAGCCCTTATCCCTGAGTTTCCCTGTTCAGGAAACTCCCTGATTTAATATTGTAAGGGAGGTTACAGCAAATAGATGGGTTGGGATACACAAATATATGTCTTTTAATTTCTAATCAACATATCTTGGATGCGAGCTTCTGCTGTTACCGCTCCTATTTCGAAAGAATGACATTCCTTCGATACTCTGATTGTGAATCAATCCTCCTTACCTCACAGCGTTAAGTATAGAGGGGGACAGTGCTAGTACACTTCCTTACACCTAGGTGTTCGAACTGCTTTTCTTCAGGGAATTTCCCGGTTGGAGGGATTTCCTTATCTTAATACTGAGGAGAAGTAACAGCATTGACTCACAAGGGATACACGGGTATGTGTCCCCCACTATCTCTTTAGCTTTCTGTCCTAAGCTATTTTGTCAAAAGACGATTTTGCAAATTGTTTATCGATGCAATAATCAATTTAATACTCATTTCTGTTCTCCCTTCCTTACAGGAGGGACACCAGATGATGCATTGCAGTCTTCTGCAGTTATAAAGGTGAGTATTTTCACGGACATAATATATGCAGGTTCACCCCCCCCCCCCCCAGCAATATTATTTCCAAATTCCCAACCTACAAGATGGCAGTCTAGAGCTGTCGAACTGTGGCTGGTTTCGTTTCAGAAGTTATCTCATAAATGCGGTTCAGTTGCGAACTCGCAAAATTGTGAAAACTCTACGGGAATTGGACTGAAAATTTTACTTACTCATTACTAAAACTGCCGATTTAGTGTTCCTTTTAAAGGTTTTTAAGGTCTAAACCTCCCCCCCCCCCCCAACCCTGCCTCTCAAGATGAGGTTGCAGACACTAACGGCATGGGTGAGTCTGAGCGGGACTCACCCAGTCAATAGCTGAGTCTGTATACCTTCAATCGCCAGCCCGCCGATTACCGGCGGTCTGCCGACAGCCCGAGGAGTCGCCTCTGGTTCAGAGATCCGCTGACTATGCGTATAGTTTTCACCACTACCCAGTCACATTGAATACGGGCTAGGATGGTGTGACGTCTGTCAGCGACCCGCTGACAGCCGACAAATCACTGATATGTCGAAGACCTGCTAGCCATATCGGTACTGAAGTACTGTGCCAGTTAACTTACCCCCAAGCACTAGCCTTGACGGTAACATGCCAGTTGTATGGGGGTATACAATACCCTGTACATCTGCAGTTTAGGACCATATCCCAGACAGAAATCTTTGGTACATAACCATACAATAGAATGGTTTACCAGTACGTTGTGCTTCTAAGCACAATCCCTTGCTGAGACCTACCTGATTTGGGGATCCACCTTTCCCCCCCCCCTTTTTTTCCTTACGCTGATTCTTCATCAGCCTCTTGATTCTCATTATTAATTCCCCGGATGTAGGGCGCTCCTCTATCCTTATGGACTAGAATCTTCCATCGGCCCCTTCTTGAAAGGGGATGCCCTAGAATCAATAATTAGGAAGACCGCAGCAGTTGGCTGGAAGGATTTACACGTCTGTGTCTCTCCACTTTTCCAGCGTACTTATCCTAAGCTTTATACAATAGAAAGGAATCTTCTATTACAGTGAAACACTGAAAAGCTGATATAGGCAAACAGTCAGGTATGGCCTGAAAGGAGAACGGAAGGGTTTCTTAGTTCTCCTTAGGATGTTAAATAGCATCCCACAGTTACAATGACCGTTGTTCCCCAGACGGTCAGATATATACACCTTCGGATCATGCGAAGCAAACAGACGCTTCTGGTAGGAGGGAAGTTCCTCCTGGATCGCCGGACCTTCGATCCCTGGAGTCCAAGGTCTGACCAAGATGAGACTAGAATGGAAATGGACATACCTCCACCATCCTTTCCTCAACTCTTCTTATATTCAAATCCCCCCTAGAAGAGTATACCTTAGAGCTCTAGAGCATATTAGCAGTGAGGAAAGTAGAGTCCATCGATTTCCAAGGAAGGTGGTTTAGTGTTCACATGAAAGACTCAAGAAAATTCTGAGTCATTCTGGACTTGGCGCCACTCAACAAGTTCCAGTAGAACAGCAAGTTCAGAATGTTAATCCTTCTGAACATAAGGACCTTATTCAGTAAGGGGTGTTGACAATCTAGCCAACCCTGGAAGATGTCTATCAGCAACTTCCAGTCAGTCACCCCCTCCCCTCCTACCTAGGATCCAAGTTACAGAAGATAACTTCGTCGGACTAGTTTCAGTCCTAGGATCTTTACGGGATTAGCAGACACAGTCAAGCGAAACCAAGCCTAGAAAGAGTTCAGGCAACAATGACCCTGGACGACAGGCTGGGGTGGACAGCACCCGAAATGACTGTCTATGAGCATCCATGGAGATGATCCGGCCCCGGAACATCGAGGATGCAAATAACTTCAAGAAATCTCGATTCTCTCCAGCTCAGGGGCTTCAATGGAACCTTCATTGAAACCTTTAGTCACCCTAACGCCCCTTTCCCCTGGGGATGTAAAAGGAGATCGCAAGGTCTGTCAAGAGACTATTGTAATCAGTCAGGATTACATGACGCTAACAGGGAGGAGTTTCGAACTCTCTCCAGTTCACGATGATGACAGACCCAGTGCTACGTGCACAACTATAAGATGCGCTAAGAGGCTGGAGAAGATACGCATCAAACGCTCGAAGAGATCTAATAGGACCAATGAAGGTCATTCCCTCTTCGCTTACCCTACAATGACCAAAGCCCATGGACCCATAGGCCATTTTAGCCCTGTAATGGGTGGATAAACTCTCTCCACACAGATCGGACCTCCTCAGGTTGATCTAGGGCATCGAAGCGATAATGAGGAGTCGAAACTGTCGAGGATAAGGGACATCTCATTTCATTAGGGAATGCTAGCCATCCCTTCCATAAGGGAATGGCGCCTATCAGCAGCTCGTTTATATATGATCCGCAAGGTGACAGCGGATGCTCTTCTCGGGTTTAACCCAATAGAGTTGGAATGGTACACGGACGCAGACCCATTCCCACCCAGAAAGGGACAAGTCCCCGAGCTGCAGATCGTTCTCTTCATCACGAGCGTTATCAAGATACTATTTCGTTATTTAGTCCCATACGAGGATCCTCTAATGGAGGTAACAGACATCATGTCTCTACAATAGAAGTGATGGACTTAGAATTCCTGTTCAGCCCATCAAATTTCCTCTGGAAGGCCCTCTACATGCTGAGACCCTTCCAGGGAAGAGGGGCTCTGTTGGCTCCCAGAAAGCCCAAGAACACCCCGTTCCCTGTAATGAAGGAACTGAGGCTGAGGCTAGTCCTAGTTATGCACCTAGGATTATCCAGGGGGTTCAGAAGTTTTCTGCCTTCGATTTACCACAGTACACCTGATCCCTTCATTTTTTTAATTCCTTGCCCTTAACGGTTAGGAAAAAGACTGGGATCTTAAAGGCAAAATAGAATTCCTAGAAGAATACAAGTCTAGTCAACGAGAAGACAATACGATTCTTCTTGGGAGAAGTAAATTGTTTTGTAAAGCAAAAGGGCCCGAAAACAATCTCATGATCTTCTGCCTGTCCTTCTCTGTCCACCCCTATATTCAGGGTCTGGCGGCCGACAGCACGTTGGCCTTTGAGGAAGGAGGCAGTGTATCCTTGGATACTATGAGAACGCTAGTTCTTCGGCCTTGTCCCCATATAAACCCTTGAGTAAGCACCAAGGGTATGGCCGACTTTGCGAGAGAGGTCACTTGATGGGATCTTTGGATCCATGGACCATTATCTCTGTGCAAGTCAGCCCAAACTAGACCTCTTCTATATGCCCTTTAAATGGATCTAACGATTGAAATCTTTAATAAATTTCCGATAACATTTGCAGGCTTAGGCCTGCAACGCCACTAAAGCCCATCTTATGGTCTTTGGACAAGGTCCTACATTATGCCTCATCTGTGAACAATGAGGATTGTTCCCTCAAGCATCTAACCTAAAAGGTTATTTTTTTCGGTTCGCTATAGCCTCTGGGACTAGAGTTAGTGAAATAGTGGCCCTATCTGGAGATGAGGGCCACATTAAGTGGAGAACTGCATCTCTTTCTGATCTAACCTTTCTCATTAAAGACGTCCTACGTACTAAGAGGTGGGGCTCCTGGAGAATCTGCCCTCTGAA
>NC_090727.1:123125855-123135855 GCF_036898095.1 Palaemon carinicauda | reverse complement strand
TCTGAGAGCGAAGTGGCGGAGCGGTAGAGGAGGATGAAAAGCGGTGGAAAACATTACCAAGTGACAGAAAACGTAAACACTTAACCTTACAAAGAAGATTAATAAATGACAGAAAACATTAACACTTAATTTTAGGAAACATTAACAAATGGGAGGAAATATCAACACTTAACTTTACGATAAACTTAAAAATTAGATTTCTTTCTTTTGCCTTTTTTTAATTTTGTGTTTTTTTAACTTAACATTTTGTATTTTCTAAATCTAACTATGCTACATATTTTCTTCATCACTGCCACTCTTCTTTCGTTTTTTATCTTGTGCTTGGTTTGCTTCTACCGAAGTCCTCTTTTTAAAATAATCGTCTAACGAAGCTTGTTCTACCTGCCTCTTAAAATTTTCCTGAAATGACTTAGGCAAACGTCATTACAGTATTCAAGCGCCCGACTTGTGATATTTTTTCTGGGTGCCTCTTTTGAACAAGAGCTACCATTTTATAGTAGCCATCTTGACTCTCCTTAATTTCTGCCGTTGTCAGCAGGTCATCCTCCTCTCCATCCCCAGTCGAATACCCTTGCTGAACGACGTTCACTCGCATGGAATCCAACTCCTCCAGGTCATCCGTCGTAAGTTCCTCTTAGTGCTCCTCGATAAGCTCATTGTGTGGTCCTCATCAACTTCCAAACACATGTTCATCCCAAGTGTTTACAATCTCGACAACCTCAGATTGAGCAACAGGTTCAGGATCGTCAACGTTTTTGGCTTCATCTTCAGCTTGGCCTTCGTGGAAGCACTCGAAATCTCATGCAGAGACGGCATCAGGCCACAGCTTCTTCCATGCAGAGTTCAAGGTGCACCTCGAAATCTCCTGCCAAGCTTGATTGATGATTTTGAGGAATATCACAATATCGAAATGCTCCTTCTAAAATTTACGAAGGATGAGGTTTGTGCTCTCAGTGATTTCGAAACATCTCTTGAAGAGATAATTCGTATAAAGCTTCTTAAAGTTTGAAATCTCTTACTGATCCATAGGCTGAAGGAGATGGGTGGTGTTAGGTGGAAGAAAGAGAACCTTGATGAAGGAATACATTGCTACAATATCTTTCTCGAGGGCAGGAAGATGAGCAGGGGTATTGTTCAACACCAGCAGGCCTTTCAGAGGGAGTTGCTTCTTTTCCAAATACTTTTATCACAGTTGGGCCAAAACAAATATTTAACCACTTGGTGAACAAGTGTCTTGTTACCCAGGCTTTTCCATTAGCCCTCCAAAAAACGTGAAGACTATCCTTAGTCACTTTGTGGGTCTTGAAGGCTGGAGAAGTAACTGAGTGATACACTAGCAGGGGTTTCCCCTTACAATCCCCACTGGCATTTGCACAGAGTGCAAGGGTAAGTCTGCCCTTCATAGGCTTATGGCCGGGTAGCCTCTTTTCTTCTGCTGTGATGTATGTTCGATGAGGCATTTTCTTCCCAAAAAAGCCCAGTTTTGTTACAGTTGAAGACTTGCTGGAGACTGTAGCCTTCCCGGACAGTCAACTTGTCAAACATCTTAACAAAGGCTTTGGCTGCTTTCATGTCCGACCTTGCAACCTCCCCATGACGCACCACCAAATGAACACCAGAGTGTCTCTTACATTTTTCCAAACCACCCATGAGAAACCTTGAACTCTGGGGGTGCCTGCTTTGATGTTCCTTCTCCTGCGTCGGCTTCGGCCTGAGCACGCACAAGATCACCTAAAATGTGCTGGCTCTCTGGCAGATTATGGCTGTGGTGATAGTATCTCCAGCCATTTCTTTATCGCTCATCCAGACAAGCAGCAGTCTCTCCATCTCATCGTGGACGTGGCTCCTCTTGCTGGAGAACACAGTCACGCCCTTAGAAGGTGTTGCTGCTTTGATGGCTTCCTTCTGCTTCAGGATCGTACCTATCGTAGATGGATTTCGGCCATATTCCTTCGCGATCACACTTAACCAGATGCCAGCCTTATATATCTTGACTATTTCCATCTTCAACTCCATAGAAAGCATCATCCTCTTCTTTCCCTGGACCTCAGCAACTTTCTTAAGAACCATGGCTAATAAGGTAACGTAATATAACACACGATACAGTATAATACAGTAGTTACGAACGCGAAATCGAAATCACAAACACTTAGTCAATACGTACGATAATGTTGACGAAACGTAATGGAAGAGGAATGCCAGTGTGTAGATGCATGAGGTAATACAGTACAGTAGACGGTGAATGATAGGAGAGCAGGATCTTAGGGTGGTACCTAGCATCTGAGTAGGGAGATAACCAACGGGAGCGTGGGAGGATGGTGGTGAGTTTATGGGCTGGCGGCGAACGAATTTTAAAATCGATCTTGGACACAGTAGGACTCTCTCTTACCGCACCTCCTTTCGTTGTATGAAAATTTTTTCGTGATGCGAGTTGTAAAATTCTTCGCATCTCGTTTTGCAGAATGAAAATTTCGTAAGCTGATTCTTTCATGTCGAGAGGTATGACTGTATAAGTACAGCAGAATTGTCATAGACTTTTATCTCTCTTTGTGGCTAAATGATATTATCTCTGTCATGCCAGTTTCGTGGGCCAGGGTTCGACTCCCCTGCCATCCAGAAGCTATTGTCTTTAAGTGGTTCCCCCTTGGGTTTCTGATTCCGAGCTATAAGAGAGAATCCAGACATTAAGGTGTTGATATATATGTTTTTTTTGGATATATATATATATATATATATATATATACATATATATATATATATATATGTATATATATATATATATATATATATATATATATGCGTGTGAGTATGTGTGTGTGTGTTTGTATGTATTATTATATAGCCTCTCTTTTCAAATCAAGTAAGATGAATGTGTCTACATTATATTACATGAATCTGTGTACGTTAATACTCGATGAAATTGACTGTACATCCAGATATCATAAAGATTAACGAAAAATTGAATTCCTTATGTTTTAAAGTGAGTCTACTGATACTAAGTAAAAAAAATGGAAAAAAGTTACAAGTTTGTTTTTTTGTAAATGCAACGATCACCAGCTAACAACTTTCTACAAAACACTAATTCCTTTTTAACGAGGATATCCAATAGAAAAAGTATCTCATAAGAAAGTTCCAGAAATTGTATGTGTCAGAATAGTTTTTTCTGCTTCTTTGGCTGCTATCCCTACCAAAAAAAAATGAATAAAGAAAATGAAAGAACCGATTGCTTAGCTGTGCACAATCTGCTTTTGAAAATAAAGAACTGACTGCTTAGCCCAACCACACTGTGCACAACTCGGCAGAGAGTGATTGTACTACTACAATCAAAGCCAATGTATGACTAATTCCCTTGCTGCACGTGTTCAGTACTGGGCTGTAGACATGACCACAATCAAGCAGAGTGAAGAAACCCAAATTTACCCAATGAACAATATGGGTGATGCAGTCAATATTTGTAACGTGATATCTCAAGAATTGCACACAGACATATCTAAGCCTAATGCAAGATAGGGAATTTGGAGATTTTCCTGTACCTGAATCTTACCGTACCATACTTTGGTAAAATGACCGTACCGCAATTCTCTACAGTGCAGAAAGACTAGCTTCAGGAATATTCTGCAACATTCGCGTGCTCTTGACTGTTCTGCAGTTTTTACTGAAATGAGTTCTAAAAAGTACCCAATTTCTATCGTCCTCACTTTAGGAAGTTAGGGCCATGAACCCGACTGCTTTGTTTAATTATCTCACGCAGCTAAAAGGCGCATAACGATAATATGGTTTGCGTGCCGGAGAGAGATTGGCGAAGAATTAAGAATGAGTAAAAACTCTTTTGGAAGGGGAACAATATCCCGACATAAATGAAATCGGTTTCACACAAGTTTTCTTTTATGTAAAACTTGAAATGTCAGAAGAACACCCAAACTTTGACCACCGCTTTGCTATACGAATATGATGATGTTTTTTCTTTCAAGATGGAAGCTTTGATACAATATCAAAATATATAAGACATAGCACTGAATATCTAGACGTTAATATGAAAACATCAGAAATTTGGGTAATCTAGAAAGCTCTTGAAACTATTATTTATGTTTTTCTATGCAATTTTTTTTCTTTTTTTTTTTATTGAGTTGAGTACAAATTTCGAAAGATATTCAGTGTTTAAGGAATTAAGTGTCCCCATTTTTTTTCTTTTTTTTTTACCTTTGTCGAAATCCATCGTTCAGAGTCGAATTGCGATTGAACTTGATTATAGGCTACAATTATACGACACGAAAACCAAAGCAGGTATTGTGACGGACTGAAAGAAAAAAGTTTCCGCAAATATCAGAAATATTGATTTTTCTCTTCAGACTCTTGCATTCATCCGCCCCCCCCCCCCTTTCTCTCTCTCTCTCTCTCTCTCTCTCTCTCTCTCTCTCTCTCTCTCTCTCTCTCTCTCTCTCTCTCTCTCTCTCACTTCCTTGCCCTAGATTTTCCCATTAAATATACTCTTGTTGTCTGGTTATGATAAGTAAACCTATTGTATGATTGAAACGAGTGAATGTATCAATAGGCCTACTGTATATGGTTGGAACGAATAGGTTATGAGCTCGTTTCGTTGTCTAATAATATACAGTATAGGAAACTACTATTGTATAGTCCATTGACCTTTGTTGCCGTGACGCCAGGTTAACGCAGTACTGTAAGCCACGCAGTCAATCAATCCTCGTTCATTACATATCCGATTCAAGAAATTCATGACAACTGTTAGATTTTGGGAGGAAGAAAATTTGATTTTAAAGAGGTGTAAGTCATATGATTAATCTCTTATCTTGTTTTTCTGTCACCGAGTATAGTCCAGTAGTTATAAGCATTTAATTGCAGTCTCAATAGGAAATTTAAGGATAGTTTTTTAGATGTATGTTTAGGCGTAGAATCCAAAATTTGAATGCTTACAAGCCGAAAATTTGAAATTTTTGAGATATTCGAAATTTTTGTATTTTTTGGCTTCTGTCGTTTTTTCGCATTTTTATTTCAATGATTGTATTGTCAGTTGCCATGGAAAGACAGAATTATCTATACATTGTTTTTTATTTTGCAGATACTTGTTACAGCCTATAGTTGTCATTACCACAGCTGATATTTTCTATCAATTACACATACTTTGTGAAATCATTAAGGTTAATAAACATACAAAATTTTTCCACCCTAAAGCATCAGAGGTAAATTAAGTTAATTTTTGGAGGGTTTAGAAATGGTAGACTTGAAATGAGAACCTAATAAATATTTCCTTTAGTTATATATTATAAAATTTCAACAATTATATATTAAATTAGCCTTTTATTAGATTCAGTTGAATGGTGGACTTGCACATTAAATTTTCTGAATGTATGGTATATAGGTTTTAGGAATATGATCGGTGTATTCTTCCTCTTGCTCTTGGAGAGAGAGAGAGAGAGAGAGAGAGAGAGAGAGAGAGAGAGAGAGAGAGAGAGAGAGAGAGAGAGAGAGAGAGATGGTAATATACTTTTTTTTTACCAGAAAAAGGTGGCCCCGTGTTAAAAATGCCCTTGAAAACAGGGAAGTTCTTCAAAATATGTCGTTCTCCGTGATATTTTACCTAGTGCCGATCATCATGGAGACGGTTAAAACTCAGTCTGTTACACCAACTTTCTAGCAATCAAATCATTAGTTGACCTACAGGCTGTTCCTAGAAGATCACCGGTATTGATTTTAGTTACAATTGTTATTTCACTCTTTCCTTGTAATATTTATTATTTAAGATTAGACACATTGAGCAGTTAAACAATTGTGTCTGTTCTGTTCATAAGTTGCAGTTTCTGTTAGGACTAAATCAACCACTGGCAATCTTGAAGAGAGATTTATCATCTGCAACAAGGAAGGGAGTATCAAAGTAGGACTTAGATTTAGTGCTCACTTCGAATACATGTTAACAGTTGTTACTGAATCATTTCAAAGAATGGTGAAGCGATATGTAGAGATATCCAATGACTTAGACTTCAAGAGGGATTATGTATCAGTAGACTTAATTGCCAGGGATCCAAAATATCTTAAATCTTGCCACTGACACTTCTACAATAAGATCTTAAAACTCAAGCAGGGTCAATATCACGTGAAAAGAGGCAATTCATTCGCTAAACTTGTGCAGTTCATGAAGATAGAAGTTTTAAAGAAACACAGGAATCGATACTCATAAACCTAACTAAAAAGTATCTTGAATTGCTCTAAAGAAGGGATCAGATATTCACGTGTAAAGGCACAATATCTGTATGAAAAAAAACTGAAAAGGCACTTCGGGCTTAATAATGTAGACAAACAGAACAAAAAATGGATGGTTATTTCTGCTAACAAGAACTACTCAAAAATAAAACATAATCAAAGCTGTTGCCCTGATTCTCAGAAACATTAAGAAATTTCAGGTTAACCAGTTGATGCCACTATAACAGCTAAGGTGTTGAATGAGGGTGAAATGCAACCACCGGAAGAACTAGTGTAGTAGGCAAAAAAAAAAAAAAAAAAAAAAAAAATGACCGCTGTGCAAGGTATGCATTGTCATCTGCTGAAGACGATGTATACAAGTACATAAAAGGGTGGTTCGACCATGAATCCCTTTCAACAGGTTGAGTAAAGCAATCACTATCTGATCAACCTATCTTCTGGAAAACCAACCTTATAACCAGAAAGGTTCTGAATGGCAAAAGGAGTTCCTTGATGAAATAATAGAAGGTCCAGCGCAATTTAAGAATCCATTAAGAGAAAGAAATTTAGAAACTTCGCTAGCAATACAGCAAAGTCTTCTGTCAACAAATGATAAGAAAGTGGTAGAGCTGAAATGTTCTCGAGACATTTTTGGCAGTCTTCTTTACTTATCCTCCCAAAAAAACCTTGACTTAGGAAAAGTCCTCTCTCATCCACTGTCAGTAGCTCCCATTAGTCACTGCAATGTAGATGGAATAATGACTAAAACCATCAAGGCCAAATTGACTAATCATTTTGAGTCTTTGGCAACAACAGATAATCAGCCGTTGAATACGGCAAATGATTTGAGTATTTTTCATGGCATGTTTCTGATCAGAATGATTCGAACTATTCCTTCTATTTATAATGGAATTGCCAAAGTTCTCCTAGCTATGATTTGTAAAGCTAACAAGCAATGAAGTGAACTTTGTGTCAAGGTCTATAGACCTTGCTTTGTGTGTGGCGATTTTACATACATACATATACCAATGCACTTCCCCAATTTTGGGGGTTAGCCGACAACAACAAATGAAACAAGGGGGGACCTCTGCTCTCTACGTTCCTCCCAGCCTGACAAGGGACTCAACCGAGTTCAGCTGGTACTGCTAGGGTGCCACAGCCCACCCTCCCCCGTTATCCACCACAGATGAAGCTTCCATAATGCTGAATCCCCTACTGCTGCTACCTCCGTGGTCATCTAAGGCACCGGAGGAAGCAGCAGGGCCTACCCGAACTGCGTCACAATCGCTCACCATTCAGTCCTATATCTAGCACGCTCTCTTGCTTCTCTCACATCTATCCTCCTATCACCCAGAGCTTTCTTCACTCCATCCATCCACCCAAACCTTGGCCTTCCTCTTGTACTTCTCCCATCAACTCTTGCATTCATCACCTTTAGCAGATAGCCATTTTCCATTCTCTCAACATGGCCAAAACCACCTCAACACATTCATATCCACTGTAACTGCTAACTCATTTCTTACACCCGTTCTCACCCTCACTACTTCGTTCCTAACCCTATCTACTCGAGATACACCAACCATACTCCTTAGACACTTCATCTCAAACACATTCAATTTCTGTCTCTCCATCACTTTCATTCCCCACAACTCGGATCCATACATGACAGTTGGTACAATCACTTTCTCATATGGAACTCTCTTTACATTCATGCCCAACCCTCTATTTTTCACTACTCCCTTAACTGCCCCCAACACTTTGCAACCTTCATTCACTGTCTGACGTACATCTGCTTCCACTCCATCATTTGCTGCAACAACAGAGCACAAGTACTTAAACTGATCCACCTCCTCAAGTAACTCTCCATTTAACATGAAATTCAGCCTTGCACCACCTTCCCTTCTCGTACATCTCACAACCTTGCTCTTACCCACATTAACTCTCAACTTCCTTCTCTCACACACCCTTCCAAATTCTGTCACTAATCGGCCAAGCTTCTCTTCTGTGTCTGCAACCAGTACAGTATCATCCGCAAACAACAACTGATTTACCTCCCATTCATGGTCATTCTCGTCTACCAGTTTTAATCCTCGTCCAAGCACTCGAGCATTCACCTCTCTTACCACTCCATCAACATACAAGTTAAACAACCACGGCGACATCACACATCCCTGTCTCAGCCCCACTCTCACCGGAAACCAATTACTTACTTCATTTCCTATCTTAACACATGCTTTACTACCTTTGTAGAAACTTTCCACTGCCTGCAACAACCTTCCACCAACTCCATATAACCTCATCACATTCCACATTGCTTCCCTATCAACTCTATCATACGCTTTCTCCAGATCCATAAACGCAACATACACCTCCTTACCTTTTGCTAAATATTTCTTGCATATCTGCCTAACCGTAAAAATCTGATTCTTACAACCCCTACCTCTTCTAAAACCACCCTGTACTTCTAAGATTGCATTCTCTGTTTTATCCTTAATCTTATTAATCATTACTCTACCATACACTTTTCCAGCTACACTCAACAAATTAATACCTCTTGAATTACAACACTCATGCACATCTCCCTTACCCTTATATAATGGTACAATACATGCACAAACCCAATCTACTGGTACCATTGCCAACACAAAATCAAAGATCCAACGCATGAAATTTGGGAGACACTGTAGTTATCAGTATCATTGATATTAGCCAATAAGGTCAAAAGATTTTCAAAGAGCCTATCTTCCTCACAGTTCAAGGATACTTTCCTTCCTTTTTTGTTCAAGTGGCAGTTAGATGATTATGCTGACATAATTGGGACCAAGAAAGTAATTTTAGAGAATGGAAAAAAAAATGTTATGAATTTTTGTAGACATTAATAACAGTTTAATATGACTGTGATTACAGTGAAGCTGACACATGAACGGTGTTTCACATCTTTTAGCTTTATGAGAGTAGTGACAAGCCGTTACGAGTGAAGATGTGCTGTGATGATGCAGATGTAATGATCACTCTCTTTCATTATTACAGCAATGTGGACCTGCAAGCAGAAAATATTTCCTAGAAATGACACACCCTTACAGCAATATTTGGGCGCTTTTTTAACATCTCGAAGCATGGTCGAGGAGCTTAGTGAAATAAATGGCCCATTCTGCACTGCTTTGCCAGGATACCATTGCCATCTCAGGATGTGATTATAATCCTGTTTCTTTTTAAAAAGGAAAAGTAGACCACTCTAAATTGCTTTGATATACCTTCATTGCCTTCAGGTACTACTAGAATTAGACAGTTCTGCCAGTGTTAGCTCTGCTACCAAAGCTGCACTGGAACAATTTGTATGTGTAATATATGCTAAAGGCAATTTCATGCTATGAATAAAGCCTGAACAAAAATATTTGAAACAAAGTTAATGCCCAGAGATGATGTTTGGTCTGTGGAAAAAGGAAAATGTTAGGAAATACATCAATGCCTCCTTGCAAGGAAGCTCCTATACGACACTTTGATCAAGCCAAGTTATTTGCAAAGATGTGGAAACTTATAAATGAATTTAAAGTCGTCGCCCTTATACCATGGATGGAAAGAGCTCAGTGGCAAGACAATGCCAAATTGGTTTGAAGGATCTCATCTGCAGGATTCTCTGGAGACAATGACAATGGCAATGAGGAATCAGACAAGATTCAATGGGCAGTGACAATGACTATGATTACTTCAACTTCATCTTATTTGTTATTGCTAATTTACTCATTAATTTTCTATGTGGAAAAAATAACTATTGAATTTACTCTAAAACCATTAAGGATAG
>NC_090727.1:123075855-123115855 GCF_036898095.1 Palaemon carinicauda | reverse complement strand
TTGGTTGGACACTTGTGATGTCACAGATACAAGCTGCACCCACCACGCAGAGTTGAACAGACCCTATCTATATTGATTCTAATCGACCTTAATTGAAATTGTAATGGAATAAGATATCTTAAATCTTTCCTCTTAAGTTTAATCATTAAACACAATCGTACAAGAATTATTCCCTTTATAACCATTTGCATTTACCCATCACACTAAATAATGCAAAAGCCAAAATATCAAGGTGTGCAACATTACTCTGCCATTCCCTAAACAGAAAATTTGTGTTTTCACTGCCGTAAAAGATTTACGAGATTCATGCACGTAGGCTTTTAATGTTAGTCCCGTCTGTTTTCTTGGTACTCGAGATTAAATGCTAAATTATACATTTCGTGCGCCCTAACAAAATATTTATACATGCATGAACCGCTTGCAAACTTTCAAATAACGTGGGCAACATACGAAGTCTGCGCTGGTGCACGTAGAATTCCGTGAGGGGGAAAAAGGTATGAAATAAAAAAAGATTATAGAACAAACAGACGTGCCTTGCGGCCTTTGTTAGGAAACACAGGTGTGGGCGAAGATATCTCAGGTTGCACAAGTTGCACAACGTAGGACACGTGGATCTAATAACTATCATGATTAATTAACAGTAATGATAAATGAAATCAATGTTACATTTACACCTTGCAATTAGTTCGCAAGAATTCTTGTAATATATGACTTCTTTACTGGCTGGAAATACGAAGTCAAGTGCTCAGAACTCTAACACTGTAATCAATAAGTTCGACAATAATGAATGGCACCAGGTCATTTGGGCCGTGAGAATAGGGTAAAATGAATGAAATTTCGTAGGTAGGATTTTCGTTAATGTTCCGAAAGGATAGTAGGTGATCAAAGGAGCAGATGGAAGATTGGATAAGGGTATTAGGTTCTCATACAGACACTTTACTTTAATAAAAAAAGAAGTTCTATAAAATTATTAACCATATTGCCACAGCCTTTTACCCATTCTTCCGTCCTCTCTAATCTTCCAATTTGCATTCTAATGTCGTCCTCCGTTACAACCCAGTAGACGGTAGTTAAGGCGCTACCAATACAGGGTAATAATGATCTCTTGTTCCTTTTGAGACTGATAGTGCCGCGCTATTTACACCATTTAATAATCTTTTTAGGTTATTTGGAATATCAGTTTAATTATTCAAAGTGATCCAACCTTTCAATAATTTTCAATTATTGTAACTTTCCCAAGGTGTAATTATTGTCATTAGTTTTGAGGATTTATCATCAATTTTTATGTGTCAAAAAGATTCTTTTACATTTACTTTGCTAGATATCTTGAATAATAGCTTTAGTGAGACATGTGAAAGTCAGTAGTGAATAGTGTTCTCGTTGTAGAGCACGTATTTAGCGATTGAGGGTTAATGCAAACTTATTTTCCCATTTGGCTTTCTAGCAGCCGCCATCTGGGAAACCCATTTACTCGGTTCCTCTGCTGGAACTGCAGTCAATTCTTTTTAGTGAGGCAGATTTGTACCGACTCGAAAAAGTTTCCTGATTGCTGATTGGTTGGACAAGATAATTCTAACCAATCAGATATCAGGAAACTTTTTCAGAGCTAAAAGGGCACCTCTGCGAGTCAGTGCAAATAGGTCTCATTAAAACAAATTGAGTATAGGATTTTGCATTTTACCAGTTCATTCACTACCTTGTTCACCTGCTTCTGCTGAGAAATACGTATATTACTGTATTGTAGTAACTTTTGTATCACTGTTGGGTTAATAGTCAAAATCACTTCACCAAGATCCCATAGCGCATCATTTGCTTTGATGCCAGCAACTTTAATTTTCCTTCATTTTATGTCACAAAGCCATTTTCTTACAGGTATCCACATCAAGAAGGGATTGCAGGTACTTACCGATAACAGAAAATAGCACTGTATTGTACTTTTTAGTCTTAGAATTAGTTACCAGGAGTTCTTCCTCGTCATAGCATTTTTCTGCATTGTTCCACGTGTAGAGATTTTCCATATTTTTTTCACTTGGTGCCTGTGGCCGTATCTTGTGTTAATACAGTTGACTATTGCACCAGGGTCGAGCACATATTTGACGTTACAATCATTGACTCTCATCATTCCATATGATATTGAGTTACTATTTAATTTCCCTCTGGACAATTAATTTTATATTTTAGTATATGACATGGATATACATTGTTTTTCCTGATGATTCTTCTCCTCCTCCTATCAAATCTTCAATCGGATTCTTCTCAGTCATTTTTGGGCCAGATTATCTGAAATTTTGCAAAAAGGTTGAGTGGGCAAATACTCAGGTACGTTTAGTTTTTTTATTCATACCTTTAAACTGATTTTATTGATATTTTTTCCAGTTGCTGACAATAACGTATATTTTGGTCTCCTGTACCTTGGTATTATAACCGAAGGACCTAAAATTATGTACTTAGGTGTATTAGGGAAGAACAAACCGGGAGTCATCAACATTTTTGCCATATGTTTGTCAAAATGGATAATTTTACCATTTTTCTACATTTTTAGACCAAAATTGTACGTTTTCGGCTCCTGAGCATTCACATTAACACCAAATAACCTAAAATTTCGTACGAGGGTACCTTGGCTATATGTCCACAGGATGTAAGCCCCATTTTTTTGTGTACATAACGTCTATATGATTAATTTTAGTGATTTTCAGCTATTTTTTAAAATAAATGCTTTTAATTTTTTGCTTCTATGCAACGGTATTTAAACCATATGACCTGAAATTTGGTATTGAAATATCTATATATGCCCACGGGATCTTATTCATGAGGAGGGAGATGGAGTAAAATATGCTTTATTTGCTTGGTAAATGTTGCCTTTCTAGTTTCTTGTTGCTTCCGTCTTCGTTCCCTACTATCTTTTTCTTTGGCACTTTATATTTTATTGTAAAATAACGCTTTTACTGGCAGGTTTTATCTATTTGGACATATGCAGGACAGTTATCCTTGCCAAAAGCATAAGTTCATCCACAAAAATTACAGACTTTCACTATCTTTCCATAGTGTGGCTTTACTACATTTAATGTCTCAAATGTCATCCCTGCGTTCATCTTCTCTCTTTTTTTTTTTTTTTTTTTTTTTTTTTTTTTTTTTTTTTTTTTTTTTTTTTTTCCTGTGCTAACCTTCATCAACTTTATTGAAAAGATTTTTTATTCCACCACCTAATTCCTTTACATGAATCATCAGTTGTTTTTATACTCTTCAAATATTCCATGCCTTCTTTAAATTTAAGTTTAAATCACAAAGCAGGAACTCTTGGAGCTTGCCTCTTGTAGAGAATAGGCTAAAATCTTGTCACTAATCATTTTGTTTGATTTAGTACAGTTACTTGGCGTTTCTTCATTTCTCAGTTTAGTGGGTAAAACATTAAATGGTATAGACCAAGGCGAATGCCAAAATAAGAGTGACATCCCAACCTTAGACTGACTGGTGGTACAAAACTCTTCAATCATTAGCAATAAATTATCTGGCTCTATCCTGCCTGTCTCCATCATAGTAATTCCATCTGCCTTTTTCCAATGAAAGTGTTTGGACTCCTAGATTTTCATTCCCTGCACAGTATAAATTAGCTGGTTACTGAACAGCTTTGTTCTTCGCAGACAGGTCATATGTAAGCAAATAAACACATAACAAGCAATGCTATTTCATATAACTTTTGCTAAAGTTAGTTTTGTGACTATCGAGAAACATGTTCCACTAAAAATGTGCTTCTGCCATATTTTTTGTTATGTGTAAATTAAACTTATTTCGTTTTTGTTATAGGACCTGTGAGAAAGCTTTATTTTGAAACATTCAATGTTATGTTGAGATCAAAACATTGAAATGATTTTTAAATCAAAAGTATTGTTGTACTCTTGAACAAGAGTTCCAAGAAATTTCTCGTAATTTATAACATCTCCAACTTTCCATATTGCGTGATATAGTTAGTCCTGAACTGTCTGGAGTCTTATAGAAAAATATCCGAGTCTCAAATCACAGAGATTTATAAATCACAGGCCTCTATTACATTACATATTTCTGTAAATTATTATTAATAGGTGAATGATGAGTAAGTTATGAATCTTGTAAAATATTGTAAATATCATTAATCTTAAATGTACTAACTGTTATATGCTTTCTGTCTATTATTCTCTTTGTTTGATATTTTCTTATGCAGAATTAATAAATAAGGGAATCAAACATTAAATTAGATTTTATATAATCTGCGTTTTTATGTAACTGACCGTAACAGTTTTAAACACTGGTTTGTGACTTCTAAAAGTTACCGAATTTGTATTTCTATGATTGAAAAATAAAAGTAGATTCCACATATATCCAGCGATGTATCGGTGAGATCAGCAGTTCACAGTCACAGACACTCAGGCCCTCACCGTATCAGTGACCGTTCTAGACTAGTTAAAAAAAAAATCAGCAATCTTCTGTGTAGACTTGAGTGAATTCTATTCCAATATCCCTGTCACCGTTATAATAAACGGGGTTTATTGTACGAGCGATAGGTGATATAGATATGATACACATAATTCTATATCAATTATCACGTGGTTTATTATATCTTGTTAACACAGCCTTTTATAATATAATAAATATGAAGAAAGCCCTAAGTAAATATAATTAATTGGCTGGTTCAATGACTAAACAGACCAGAACATAACTGAGGACATCACCAGCTATCGGCCTTATATTTAGGCATAGAGAACATACTAGAAACATGCCAAAACATATAGACCTCTCTACATATTAACAAACGATCGACCGGAGGGTCACTACAGTTCTGTAAACATCCAGTGGTAACGTGTTTGACTAGTATTCGCATGGCAGCAGATCGATTCCTGCCCGGGACCGTGAGTTTAAGTTGTTTACTGGGGAGGCCCCGGCTGTGGTACGGCACCACAGTGTGGGGTTGAGCTTGCCCGACTGACGTTCTGGTGAGCATCTATTCTGATGGAACTGGAACTGAAACCAGACATCTTTAACCTTTAATTACATATGTAGATCATAGACATCAGATGCTTCAAAAGGGGAGGTTATATCTGTTATCTTTTCTTACCGTCAGTGACAATGGCAATGCTTGGTTTTATACACAATAGAACGAAAAATAAGTAATGGCTATCAATAATTGTGCTCATCATGCCTGTTGCAGAATACCAGACCAATTGGGTATGATTGTCGTATTCGTAGGCATCAAATCTCCGCGAAGGGTATAAAGCAGAGTTTAGCATTGCTATTGACAGGGAAGAAAGCACTAGAACTTGAGGCAATCAAACAGACTAACAGATTAGTAGTTAAATAATATGAAAGATGAGACCGAGAAAATCTCCCACTTTCCAAGTCAGTATTAACTGAAGGAATTGGTAAAAATAAATCTTCAGAGTGGTAGTTTGCTGTGTATTATATATTGTATGTTGACTGAATTGTGTAATGTTAAGGCTGTAGTGTGTTGAGTATGTATAGCTGAATTAAGTAATCTATTATATATTTGGCAATGTATGTACTGTATGTGTGTATGTTCACGATAGGTGCACAGACCGTCGGTCCGATGTGGCTGAAATTCGGCACAGAGGTGGGTTTCCACACCGGGAAGGTCATTACATAAGTTTGGGAACCCTCTATCTATTATATATCTGGCAATGTATGTATGCGTGTATGTTCACGGACGAACTTAGCTGGGACCCGCCCTACCTAGTGATTAAATAAAGACGAATATAAGCAATGTATGTTCTTTAACTCGTAGTGTGTAAAAGGGCAAACATGGGGCATTGGTTCCGTTGTTTATGAAGTTCAATCTGCAAATTCCATTTATAATAATAGTGGGTGTTTAATCTAATAATATTCTTAATGCCCAAATTAAAGGAGATCATTTTCTAGAAGTTTAATGAGGATTTCAAATGTTCTACATTTGAAGTGTTAGTTTTGATAGATGTTGAAGTAATTCAACCTTGGTGTTGCCCAAGTAAACTGTAGCATTGCATGTTTGGATTATTTAATGGTCAACTGTGCTAATAGCTGAATTAAATAATGTAGAATATAAATCAATTTGTGTAAGAGATAGATATTTCCTTGATCATGTTAATCATGATGATCTTATTTTCAAACTCAAATAGTTGGGAATGGATGGGTCTTTTCTTAGCATCGTTAATGAATCTTTAATAGATCCTAAAGAGTTGTTGTTGGTGGGCACGACAGTGAGTATAGGAACGTGATATCTGGAGTTCCTCATGGTAGTGTTCATGGCACATTGCTTTTCATACTATATACACATGACATGTGGTTTGGCCTAGAAAACAAGCTCATTTCATATGCAGAAGGGGATACTCTCTTTGTATGAATTCCATCTCCTGAATGCCTATCTGGGGTTGCTGAATCCCTTAATAGAGATTTAGCTAAAATAAGTCTATGGTGCAAATTATGAGGCACGAAAGTAAATCCTAACAAAACACAAAGCATGAGTTTTGGACAGTGGCTTCTCATAATAATATTTTTTTAACTCTCTATGACTTTTAGAATTTTAAGAGTGATTCTCTACACCAAATCTATTTTTGAGAAACACATTAAGCATGTCTCTTTTTCAATTGCAAAAAATAAATGGCCTATTGAGGAAGTCCTTTAACATTTTCGGTAATCTATATATTCTGAAGAAGTGTTTTAATTCTTTAATGCTACCTTGTTTCGGGTATGGTTCTTCTGTCTGGTCTTCGCTTCTGATTCTCATCTTAATTTGTTGGACAGGAACTTAGGGTATATTAAATTTCTTATTCCTGATCTAGATATTCATCTCTGGCACCGTCGCTTAATTGGTTCGTTATGTATGTTGCATTAGAATTTTCCTAATTTTGACCATCCTTTGCATTCAGACCTTTCCGGATAGAACCATCCTCTATCATCAAATCCAGTTTTTATTAGTTTTTATCCAGTTTGCCTCTGGTTCTTGCTTGAATTATTTTCAAAACTACTTATACCCTTGAACCACTTGACTACCTTATTCATGTCTCCTCGGACCCGACGTCCTTCCAATGTGTTTAAGTTACGACTCTTTAAAACCTGATATCATTGATTTCTTTTTGTCATTCGTTTTTTTTACTCTCTCCCAAGAGACAATATCCATTGTTAAGTAAGGTGACCAAAACTCTACCCAAAGGGTTTCCACACAGTTATCCTATTCCTTACCTTTAGTTGTTAAGTTTACATTGCGTAGATGTGAAAATCCCTACCATAAGCTGAGAGGTTTGCTGGTGAGGGATTTGATGTTTCAGAAGCTGAATGTGTTTCTGGGGTGAATGATGCTATTTCAATTTGATGCCCCCTCTCTCTCTCTCTCTCTCTCTCTCTCTCTCTCTCTCTCTCTCTCTCTCTCTCTCTCTCTCTCTCTCTCTCTCTCTCTCTGTATATATATACATATGTGTTTTATATATACATACATATATATGTGTGTATATATATACATATATATGTATATATATATATATATATATATATATATATATATATATGTGTGTGTGTGTGTGTGTGTATATTATATGTGTGTATCTATATTGAGCTTTTAATTAGAGACTTCTCCATTCAGCATCTCCTACTTTGCGCTTTATGGTCCCCAGCCATGTAGGCCTGGGTCTTCCAATTCTTTTAGTTACTTGTGAAGCCCAGCTGAACGTTTGATGAAATAATCTCTCTTAGGGAGAGTGAAGAGCATGCCCAAACCATCTCCATCTACCCCTCATCATGATCTCATCAACACATGGCACTCGAGTAATCTCTCTTATAGTTTCATTTCTAAGCCTGTCCTACCTTTCAACTCCCAATATCCTTCTGAAGGTTTTGTTCTCAAATCTTCTAAATCTTTTGGAGATTGTTTCATTGTCATACGATGACTCACGTCCCTAGAGTAACACCGATCTCACTAAACTGATTTTTTTATGTAATTTCAGGGGATTTGATTTCCAAATTTTACTTAACCTAGCCATTGTCTGATTTGCTTTTGTCAATCTTTCACTAAACTCAAATCTAAAGACCCTGTATTAGAGATCAAGTTTCCTAAGTACTTAAATGATTCTACTTCATTAATCCTTTCTTCCAATGATATTTCATCTTCCATTGCATATTCCGTTCTCATCATCTCTGTCTTTCTTTTATTTATCTTCAGCCCAGCCTCTTGTGATATTTCATGCATTCTGATAAGCAAGCATTGCAAATCCGGTGGTGTTCTGCTAACTAGAAGAGCATCATCAGCATACTCTAGGTCTGCTAAATTCCGATCACCAATTCAGTCCAATCCTTCTCCACCATCTCCGACTGTTCTAAGCATTATAAACATAGGTGACAACACAATCTGTTGGAGTTCTCCGCTGTTAACTAGAAAATCATTTGATAAGACTCCATAAACATTAAATTTGCACTTGCAATGCTCAGGAACAGACTTAATGAAATATACATAATCATGAAAAATTCCATAATAACGCAGGACTCTCCACAAAATTGGCTTGTGCACACACTATAAAAGGCTTTTTCATAGTCCACAAATGCCATCAAAAGGGGATTTCTATATTCTACGCATTGCTGTACAACATATCTCAAAATGAAAATTTGGTCAGTGCAACTTCTACTTTTTCTAAATCCTGCTTGTTCTTCTCTCAGCTTCTCTCCTGTCTCTTTAGAATATGCATACTATATATTTTCATAACAACTGATGTAAGTGTTATGCCTCTGTAATTTTGCAATCAGTCAGGTCTCCTTTTGTTTTGCTATTTTCACCAACATTCCTAACTCCCAATTATCCGGTTTTGTCTCTTCATGCAACATTTTATAAAATGGTCTTTTAACCCTGGATAGGTACGGTGGGTCGTTTGCGACCCCGAGCGTCAAAAAAAAACAGGTTTTTCTCACGTGACTCACCCCCGTGACTGAATATGTGGGTGATCGACCTGCAGGAGGTGTCTCCCCTACACGCTCTAGTAGTGTCCAGATGTGCATTGCTGTAGCTGTACTCCTTCCCCGATTTCTGAGACGCGTCGGGGTCGTTCGCGTCCGAGTTTACCCTTCTAGGGTAGTTTGCATAATTATCAAAGTTATTACGTATTATGAAATTGTCGTAGAATGGTGCAACTTGTATAGGTTATCAGTTGTGGAAAGTCTTGGTGGATTGTTTGGCTACCATGTGCATGTTTTTTTTTTTAGTTAAAATGTCGTTCATCACCACGAGGACCATTTTACCGCGAGTGCCCCTTTTTCATTTTTTTTCATTTTTTTGCCAAGTCATTTTTCCGTAAGATATTGCCAAATAGTGTCGTAAAACTTTTGCTTGTTTAGTGTTGGAAAGTGTGTCTAGATGATCTGGCTACCCATGCATGACTTTGTTTTTGTCAGATACGACGTAGTTATTGGTATATTGGGTATTTAACTGCGGTTACCAATTTCTGTTTTTTTTTCAATATTTGTAAAAATTACTACGTAGTAAGGAATTGCCGTATATTATTCATTTTTTTTCATGTTTATGTGTTAGAAAGTGTGCCTTGATGGTTGGGCTAACACGTGCATGTCTTTTTTTTTATCTGAGATGTCGTATATTAGAATGTCGGGCATTTTACCGCGAGTGTCCCTTTTTCATTTTTTTTCATTTTTTTGCCAAGTCATTTTTCCGTAAGATATTGCGAAATAGTGTCGTAAAACTTTTGCTTTTTTAGTGTTGGAAAGTGTGTCTAGATGATCTGGCTACCCATGCGTGATTTTGTTTTTGTCAGATACGACGTAGTTATTGGTATATTGGGTATTTAACTGCGGTTGCCAATTTCTGTTTTTTTTCAATATTTGTAAAAATTTACTACGTAGTAAGGAATTGCCGTATATTATTGATTTTTTTTTCATGTTTATGTGTTAGAAAGTGTGCCTTGATGGTTGGGCTAACACGTGCATGTCTTTTTTTTTTATCTGAGATGCCGTATATTAGAATGTTGGGCATTTTTCCGCGAGTGCCCCTTATTATTTGTTTTGCATTTTTTTGCTTAGTCATGTTACCGTAAGGAATTGGCAAGTAGTGTCGCAAAACTTATATTTTTATAGTGTTGGAAAGTGTTTCTAGATGATCTGGCTACCCATGCCTATTTTTTTTTTAGCCAGATATGGCGTATATATAAGTATGTGTTCGATTTTCCTGTGATTGCCATTTTTTCGTTTTTTCCCATTTCTTTCAAAATTACTACGTACTAAGGAACTATCACAGAGTAATATTTCATTTATATGTTTATTTGTCGGAAAATATGCCTTGATGGTTTGCCTAGCACGTGGCTGAAATTTTTTTTTTCTGAAATGCCGTATATTAGAATGGCCATTTTTCCACGAGTGCCCCTTTTTATTTGTTTTGCATTTTTTTGCTTAGTCATGTTACCGTAAGGAATTGGCAAGTAGTGTCGCAAAACTTATAATTTTATAGTGTTGGAAAGTGTTTCTAGATGATCTGGCTACCCATGCCTATCTTCTTTTTATAGCCAGATATGGCGTATATATAGGTATGTGTTCGATTTTCCTGTGATTGCCATTTTTTCGTTTTTTCCCATTTCTTTCAAAATTACTACGTACTAAGGAACTATCACAGAGTAATTATTCATTTAGATGTTTATTTGTCGGAAAATGTGCCTTGATGGTTTGCCTAGCACGTGGCTGAATTTTTTTTTCTGAAATGCCGTATATTAGAATGTTAGCCATTTTTCCGCGAGTGCCCCTTTTTATTTGTTTTGCGTTTTTTTGCTTAGTCATGTTACCGTAAGGAATTGGCAAGTAGTGTCGCAAAACTTATATTTTTATAGTGTTGGAAAGTGTTTCTAGATGATCTGGCTACCCATGCCTATCTTTTTTTTAGCCAGATATGGCGTATATATAGGTATGTGTTCGATTTTCCGGTGATTGCCATTTTTTCGTTTTTTCCCAATTCTTTCAAAATTACTACGTACTAAGGAACTATCACAGAGTAATGATTCCTCTAGATGTTTATTTGTCGGAAAATTTTGTTTACTTTTTTTTTGATTGAATATCATCAAATTTTTTTAGCTAAAATATTGTTTTACATTTTTTTTTTCGATTTTATTTCCCTTCAAAAAAAATTTTTTGGGTCAGAATTTTAATTTTATAGGCGTAAAATAATCGACAATTATCCAGCAACCCACCATACAATTTTTATGCATATCCAATAATAATTAGATTAGTAAATAACACCTTGAAATTGACATACCCTTCCTACATTTCAAGTGGCAGATTAGGGAGTCTGAGTCAGTGTGGTTGGCGGCCATTTTGTGGACATATCCGAAGCGTAAGCTGCCCTATCTATATATATTCTTGTTCCCTATAGAATTTGTGATATTTTGGTATATTTTTACCTGCATAAATATCATATTATATATTAAATATATGTATTTTTTTACGGAATTTCTAAGTACTCAAAAAATTACCTTTAGATATGGCCCCTGATATAAATGTAATTTACAAAATAATGAAGATTTTTTTACATATTTCTATTTTAGGATAACATATGTTTATTCCCTAAAAAAATTAGCCACTTCCTATTTCATTTGGGTACCCAAAAAAATTCATGAAATTTGGACAAATTTTTTTGGCCAAAAAAAGTTACCCTTTTTTTCTCATTTCAGATCTTCACCTCCATGGGTCTGACTTCATCCAAAATACATCAAGATGTGTCCTAAACATTCAAGAATCAATTCCTAAAAGGATTTGTGTATATATGTATAAACTTTTTTTTTATGAATTTTTATGTCAGGTCTTTTTTTTTTTCTACTTAATTTTTTAAAATATTTATAATAAATAGTTTTTCTGCAGATGAGTAGTATTTATCTATACAGTTGTTTTAAGCATTCATTGAAGTTTTTTTTGGCAAAAGAAAAAAGGAGGTTACTGCAAAAACTGATTTTTCAAGAATTTTTTTTGGCGTCGGGGTCGTTCGCGTCCGAGTATACCCTTAAAGGGGTGTCCGAGGACCGTACCTATCCAGGGTTTGGTCTGGAAGTCACTTCATTTTCGGCCAGTATCGTCTCGGCAGTTATTCCATCCTATCCAGGGTCTTCCCATCTATTTAGATTTATGAGGATAGCTTCGACTTGAAACACACTGAACTCATTCATGGGCACATCAAGGTCTTCATCAGCTTCAGGTATATCAATCAAATTATTCCCTTAATTTCTCCCATTCATAACTATACTAAATTGTTCCATCCAACGTTGTCTTTCTTCATGTTCTGTTGATATAACAGAGCCATCTCTGCTTCTTCTTGTTTGCCCCAGTCGAAATTTCATTAATAATTCTGAGGAATTCTTACACCATAGCCACTTCCTGAACTCATAGCTTTGTCAGCCTCAACTGCTTTACTGTGTATATGTATTGTCGGGAATTTCGACCTGATCAATCGAAATTCCCGCCATTTGACTCCGCCTACGATTGCGTCAAATTGGAGGGAGAGGAGAGAACTCGCGGGCGAATGAATGTCGTTCAAGACGAGAATGTTTAGAACCAAAAAGAGAAACCGCCTGGTAGGGGAGGCGTTGAGACTAAAGAAATCGTCCACTTGTAATTTAAGATTAAGAAATATAACGTCATTCTATTGTAACATGATAAAAAAAATCCAATCTAGAAATTTAGGTTCAGAAAAATTGCGGGAAAAAGGTGACGTCGGAGGTTGCAGAGGCCTGCTCTGCCTCTTTGATCCGATGTCCCCAACCACAGTAAGTTCTAATTGTTCTCTCTCCCCACCCTAGTGTACCCAGGTCGGTTTCCATGTAGGTCTTGCTAGAGTTGTGTAAAATTTGTATCTGTAAATATTTCATCGATCCTTGTGCCAGGGGATCAGTGTTATTGTGTAAAGTACGTAAAAAGGTCTCGGTAAGGCGTTTATCGTGATAACTTTCTAAATGTTTAATTAATTTTGCTAAAATCTTGAGTCCGATGCGGACATGGTTTTTTTCAGTAACGCACATGTTCTTTAAGTCAAGTATCTCTTTGTACGTCAAGTAAAGGTTTATTTTTTATATTTCTCGTATTAGATTATTATTTTTTATAATAAATTTTGTTAAAATATAGCCGTATTCTACTTATTTCCCGAATGGTTTTGAGAGGCTAGCCCTTAAGGCCTTGTGACACGCCCAGCACACCGGGCAACTTAGTAAACCGGTGAAATTTCGCCACATGTATATATATATATATATATATATATATATATGTATATATATGCATATATATATACATATATATATATATATATATATATATATATATATATATATATATACAGTATACACATATGTATGTGTATATGTATATATATGTATATATATATATATATATATATATATATATATATATATATAAATATATATATATATATATATATATATATATATATATATGTGTGTGTGTGTGTGTGTGTAGTTTTATATATATATATATATATATATATATATATATATATATATATATATATATTTATATATGTATGTATATATTTATATTTATATACAGTACACACACACACACACACACACACACATATATATATATATATATATATATATATATATATATCCCTTTTTATATATACTATTCCTTTCGATGAACTGTCTTTTAACAAGTAGTCACCAATATTATTGTCTTTCGACCAATCATGCTACCGCCTTCGCCACACCAAACAGTTTCATTTTGATCTCAACTCCACTGCGTACTTGTACCTCGATGTTTTTTTTTTCAATCACTAATGAATTTATCCTTGGGTCATATCCCACATGTCCTCCAAGTTTCGTTGAAATTGGTTCAATAGTTTATTGTGTAATGTTCATAAGCAGGAAAATAAACTTACAAAATATTTGCCATTTACTTAACATTACGAGTATTTTGGTCTAAATTGGTTAAGTAGTTTTTGTGTAAAGTCGCTCACAAACAAGCAAACCAATGAATAAACTAACAAACAGACGAAACCAACAGGAGTGAATACACACCTTTTGCAAAATATCCGATTTTGGCGAAGGCAATTAAAACAAATATGCTGAAGCCTATTTGCTCTTGTAATTACAGACATAGATTCACGAGTTCTAAAATGGAATACAAACTTTGATCAAGAGAAGCTAAAGACCAAATTCAGTGGACATTGCGTGTTGAGAAGCCATCAAATTCATAGGTCTCGTGTTACTTCTATGATAATATAATTTCTTCATTACACAAATCAATAAACGCGTCACAATCTTTCACACAATCAAATCCTTTTAAACGACCATTCGTAACAATTCTAGTTAATGGTAACATTATAATAGATTGGCGTTATAGAAGTTTGAAGATAATAAAAAATAGATTTCAAGATATGAAGTTTACATAGGAAATACATTTAATGTCTTATAATGTATATCGAACTAAGATTCCTTGTATTTTTTTATTCATTTTAAATATCTGTAGGATATATTTTTCATTTTCATTTGACTGTTTCTTAGTATGTAATGGAATCTGTCAAGAGAATCAAGGACATTAAAGGTATTTACCAACAATATCTTTGTTTGTTGAATGCTTTCTCCTTTCACTAAATCTCTAGTAAAGTCTGCATACTTTTTCAGTTGAAAATATGTATACATATTTTCTAAAAAATAACTATATAAAGGTAATTTCTGATAAATGTTAAGAATGTATACCCCCCCCCCCCCTTAAAAAACGTTGATCAAAGTAAGAATGGAATAACTGTGTGGTTATATATATATATATATATATATATATATATATATATATATATATATGTGTGTGTGTGTATATATATATATATATATATATATATATATATATATATATATATATATATATATATATATATATATGCCTAAAAATTACCTATAAAAATCAGACTATATATCAATTTAGTGAGATATGTGTTACAGCATGGGCATGAGTCGTGGTATGACAATGAAACAACCTCTTACATATTTAGCAGATCTGAGAACAAATCCCTCTGAAGGATATTGAGAGTTAAATGACAAGGCAGGATTGGAAATGAAGCAATGAAAGAGATTACTCGAGTGCCATTTGTGGATGAGGTCATGGTGAGGGTTAGATGGAGATGGTTTGGGCATGCTCTTCGCTCTCCCCAAGAAAGATTAGTTCACCAAACATTCAGCTAGGCTCCACAAGGCGCTAGAAGAGTTAGAAGACCCAGGGCTACATGGGTGAGAACTATGAATCATTAAGTGTGAGATGAAGGATAGAGAAGTATTGAACTAAAAGCTCAAGATAGAGATTACTGGCGAAATCTAACCGAAGCCCTTTGCGTCAATAGAAATAAGAGCAGATGATGATAATGATATATATATATATATATATATATATATATATATATATATATATATATATACACAGTATAAAAAGGGTTTAATCAGATAGTCCTACTAGTATTAACATATGCTTCAGACACTTCGAGCCTTACTAATGCCTTAGAGCATAGGCTAGTTACAACTCAAAGAGCTATGGAAAGAATGGTAATGGGAATGACAGTAAGAGACAGAAAAAGAGTAACATGGATACGAGAGCAATCTAAATTAAAGGATATTCTAACAACATGTAAGAAATAGAAATGGACTTGGGCAGGACATATAATGAGAATGACAGATAATGGATGGGCATTAAGAATAATGGAATGGGCCCCCAACAGCAAGAAAAGGAAGAGAAGTGATGGATTGAGGAATTAAGAAAATTTGCCGGTATAAAATGATATAGAAAAATTATAAACAGATGCAAGTTGATGGACATGTCTGAGGTTTGTCCTGTAGTGGACTGGTAACGGCTGATGATGATAAACACACAAAAACACACACACATGTATATATATATATATATATATATATATATATATATATATATATATATATATATATATATATATATATATATATATATATATATATATATATATATATATATATATTATATATGATATGGCTCCCAGTCTGGACACCAAAAATATATTATAATTTACTATGTCTCGTGACTGGGAACCAAACTTATGATATTATATATATTACGACTGGCAAGTTAATTAACCTCTTGAATTCCAAATTCACGTGCTTGCTTTTACATTAAAACTATGACACTTCAAAATATTTATACACGAACCCTGAGACAGTTAAATAACTCCCAGACATCAATACATAAAACAGTGAATATCGAAAGGTCTTCTAGGTACACTCTAAACCAAACTGGGTAATTATTCTTAGGAATTATTTAAAACTTACTGTGGTTCTTAACAGGATACAAGCAAATATGATTCCAACCAATGGTGATTGGAATGACACACTCTTTACAAAAATAAATATTTTCTATATAAACTACAACACTTGGAAATAATTTACATAATAACAAAATAAGTCACTCAAAAAAAATTAAGTCTGAAGAAAACTTACATTAAGACAAAAATGTTATGATTTGAAAATTATATAAACACTTGACTTTAAATGTTATATCTGAATAAACCTTAGACTAAGACAAAAGAAAGATCACATTCAAAATCATACAAAAGCTTGAAATTAAATCTGAATAATACAATATTCAAGTTTGACACAGTGAAAAATAGATAACCAGATCACGGTACAAAATTTTTTATTGTTATTACAGGACCATTAACAAAACGTTACATAATGCTAACACTCACCCCAACCTAACCTATTCCAAACCACCGTTTCGTGTTACGTATCTTTTCAACACATGATTTTCTTTGAGGTACAGAGTCACTTAAGAGAGGACATACTATAGACACTGAACACTTTTAAAGCAATATACTGGGTTGCGAGAGTGAGAGAGGTGGGGAGATGACGATCTTAAGGTTGGTAATCTCTATCTATATCTATTTAAACCTGGTGTCACCTTTTTATATGAAATTCAGCTACCTCCAGGAACTTCCCGGACTGAGGTCTGGAAGCGTGGGGGGCCAGCGAAGGCGTCAGAGTTACCAAGTATTACTTTCTCAAATGCTACTCACACCACGCCAGACGGCTCTCTCAGTCAGATGGCTCCACCCACCCTTTGTCCATAAAATAAAAAAAAGATAACATCCTATCACTAGGTCCTTTGCAAAATTTTCAAAGCACGTGCATTGCGCATTCCCTCTTGAACATGATGCAATACCTCATAAAAATATGAAAGAATATTACATAGGCCCTTGTTCCTGTCGTGTATGATCAAACAACGCTCTCAAACAGATTACGTAAGATTTCGTATCAAAACACGTGAAATAAAAAGTTAATTCTTAAAAATAGTGTAAGTTTACATAAACTAACTGGAATAAAGAATACACTAAAATAACCAGCGAAAGTCATATGTAATTTACATAACACCCCTACGGCTACATGAGAGGAGCTCATTTTACGGATTGCTATCCTCTTTTCAATGCACAAATAAAATATAAATTAAATCATTATTAAAGTTCTGTATTTATTCTGCTCTACACCAGCTTCGTAAGAATATATATATACATACATATATATATATATATATATATATAGATAGATATATATATATATATATATATATATATATATATATAATATATATATATATAAATATATATACACACACACACACACACACACATATATATATATATATATATATGTATATATATATATATATATATATGGCTAGCGAATTACGTAAATTCCTGAGCTCTAAAACTCACTTGCTTTATTTTACATAAATCTGTTATACTTAAAACATACCCAAGCTCTGAGAATATGACACAACTCCTAGACGACTATATATGTGAACACTCTTTTCGTTACTCAAAACAAAATCTAGGCGATTACTTTAATTGAACTTTTCTAAACCAACCTCTTACTTCAGTTCTTAGTCAGGCAATCGAGAGAAGTACTGAGAAGAAATATTGGTGATCAAAATGATACACACTTTACAAAAATGAATATATTTCTATAAAATGTTAACAATAATTCAAAAAAATCTACAGCAAAAATAAATCCCTCGAAATATTAAATCTGAACTAAACCTTAGATTAAGACAAAAGAAAAACACTTTGAAAAAATTATACAATCACTTTTTTTCACTGGAAATTAATTTATAAAAATAACTAGTTTTGACATTTAAGAAAAAGAGTTAACACTTTAACACTCTAATGCATAAACACTAATGAAATTTACCCGTATGTAACTGTTACACTTACGTCTTTTGGTTCACACAAGGTTCCAGAACGGTTAAGCAAAATTTTTGATGTACTTCAATGTTTAACCTCAATCTCACAGGGCCAGTTAAAAAATTTATGTTTATAACATTAACATAATGCACTTAGATTTCAGCAACTTTCAAACAACACTATACATGTTATACGTTGGATAGCAATCGCTTATTCATGTTTGAGAGGAAAACACTTTATACACTTGAGAGGAGAGAGGGCTGGCAAACGTTGGTTCTTTCAAAGGGATAGGCTGGGTCTCTTATGCTCTTTATGCATTGCTAGGTCCTATATATATTGATTTAATTCGTCTAGAAATTCTAGCAAATCCTTCTCATGGCGTGGGGCATGTCTCCAACGACGTTAGGTTGCCAACATAGTAATTTTAAGAATGGGTACTAGCCTTGCCTGCAAGGCAATTCTCTTTCAACTAACTTCACCCACCTTCGTCTCGTAACTTCCAAAAAAAAAAAAGATAAAACTAACTCTGGAATTTTTAAAACCTTTCTAACCACTTGGGAACATAAAAAATGACATAATCCATCATGCTCATACCTCGTGTGTGTCATACAGCATACCTAAGGATTATATAAGACTTCGTAACAAAACTACGTGAAATAAAGTTAATTCATTACAAAAATAATGTAAATTTACATATAAGGAACTGAATGAAAATACAACTAAATGAATGACGAAAGTTTTATGTAATTTACATAAAGTACATTTAATTAATCCTATGTGAGTGGAACTCACCTTACGAGCTGGTATACATCTCTTAAATACAAAAATGAAATACATGAATAAAACATTTACTCTTATGCTAGACCAGCTTTGTAAGAATGAATATATATATATATATATATATATATATATATATGTATACTTGTAAACAGGTGTATGTATACGTGTTATATTTATTAATCTTATATTATCCAAATGCTCATTCATTAAATATTGAATCAGACCACCAAGCGTGTGTAGATTAATCCATCAATACCAATTACCCTGTCATTATTGTACTGCCTTATAAGATTAACAATTTTCTATTGGTTAAAAGCCGTGAACGATAATTGATAATAACTCCAATTGAATCATACAAATGATCCGCCATTGCTATTGTTAACAGCAGTACAGCAACTCTGGCTCTTATTAACGATATCAAGTTCAACCATGATTGGACCATTGTTGGAGGGCCGCCACCTTTCAACCAACTCAATAAAACTGTAATGGTCTTCAGGAAGCCAACTGGTTATTATTTTCCTTCATTGCCTTCTATGAATTTATGATGGCACGATTACTCCATGAAAATATTTGAAGTCATTTGAAAATCCAGACAAAGGTTCGGAACTAGCAGAGTATGACGCTATGACGTACAGAGACTCGATACGAAATAATTACCAGGCACGAGATACTGAATTTATTGAAGTCATGTACCTTATAAACTATAGTACCGAGAAAGAATGGATTAAACAGCTCAAAATTGTTTATTCCGATTTACATCACATCTTCAGGAATATTCTTTTTCAAGTATGATCGATTATTTTTATAGAAATGTGATTCCATTTTAATATGAAAAGAATTTCATCCATTTCCCGTGAGGAATTATTCCCTCATGAAATTAGTTTTGGTTAGTTTAATCTAATTCAATGAATCTAACTGATCATCTTCTTGGAAATGCAAAATAAATATATAATGACTTATTACAAAACATCTTCTGACTTCCCTTGGTGTTCATTCATCAAAGAACAATTGATGCTTAGCTGGCTTTATTTAGATATCATTTATGGAATCCACACCTGAAATCATCCCGCCTAGCAATTGCTGGACGGGATTTCGAGACCCGCTCAAGCTCGATAGTTTTTAGCAGTGTTTAAAACCTCACCATCCTTGTGAGCTTGGGATGAGGTGTTAAGGGAAGCCTACAGTATATGTCTACCTGCTGAGTCATCAGCAGCCATTGCTTGGCCCTCCCTGATTCGAGCTCCGTGAAGAGAGGGATTGGGCGCTGACCATTTTGATACTGTTCTTAGAATATCTTATCTTAATTGTTCATTACTTCTCTTGAAATTTATTTATCTCCTCATTTCTTTTCCTCATTGGGCTAGTTTTCCCTCTCGGAGCTCTTGAGCTTCTAGCATCCTACTTCTCCAACTAGGGTTGTAGCTTAGCTGATAATAATAATGATAATATTAATAATAATAATAATAATAATAATAATAATAATAATAATAATGATAATATATGGTTAGTCTTTATGACATTGCTCTGTCTCTAGCCTCTTCCATTCGTGAGCCACCTTTAAATCTTTACTCATGATGTATATTGTAGTTTTCTCATATATGTATGTATATATGTGTATATATATATATATATATATATACACACATATATATATATATATATATATATATATATATATATATATATATATATATATATATATATATATATATATATATGTATATATATATATATATATATATATATATATATATATGTGTGTGTGTGTGTGTGTATTAGATTCCCATTGACTTTAATATTCTATATTCATATCGCTTCAAAAGTTTTCGCATTATATTGACCCTTTCATTACTAAAACCCAAAATTTTTGTACGAATGAATGAAAGTTTATGATTACTCATAGATAGTTTTTTATTTACCAATCAGAGTTTCCACGTATATGTCTTCCGTGTCAGAAACATAATTGTATAAAAGTTGCAATCAGCATTTTATGATTGGATTTTCATATTGTATCACGAAGAGTCCAAATTGCGTTCTTACTTAACAGCTTCAAATGATTAGTGTTTCGGTACTACGACGCTTTGGAATGGACATTTGAATTGAGTGTAGAGTTTTTGTTTTGTTTTAATAATTACCAAATATGTGACAAAGTTTTATATGTAGAATATGTGGATTAGTTTCCAAGGAGGAAAGGCATTTATCTTTTTCTTCCAACATAGATAATCTTTTATTTATTCCACTTTGGAATATATCTGTATATTACTTTTAGGGTAATCACCATACTTCTAGAAATATCATTTATAAGAAAAGGATGTTAAAAGTGGTGAAATCTCTTTGGCAAGGAACAGCCCATGACACAAGAAGCTAAATCTATTTCAAATTAATCAAGAAAGAAAACAAGAAATGCTGATACTTGAGATTTTAACCATTGTACGGATGATGACTGCATCAGTAAACCTTTAAGATAAATTAATTTTCCATTTAGAGAGAGAGAAAGAGAGAGAGAGAGAGAGAGAGAGAGAGAGAGAGAGAGAGAGAGAGAGAGAGAGAGAGAGAGAGAGAGCTTCATATCTTTGAAGCTCTTATGCTAAAAAGTAAAACATTTTATGAATTACAAATAATACATTTTAAACAGATACTATTGTTCTTTTTCCAAAATATGTATTTTATATCAATAGAATTATCAAAGAAATATATTTTGTCATTCTTTGACATTATTATCTACTTCGTTACAACTCCAAACAATTTTAAGGAAAATGTTGGTGAAAAGAATGAAGTATAAGAAATCGCATACACATTCATACGTTAATGGAACACTAATCATTTAGAAACATTTCTCAGAAATTACAAGAAATTAACGGTAGATTATTTCACCAATTTCAAGCAGGAGAAGTTGATTTTTAATTTTGAAAATGCCACCATACAGAATCTAATATTTGAATAATGCAATACCCGCCATAACCAAAGTAATTACACATTTAAATGTGAGTTCGTTTGTTTGTTTGTTTTTAGATTGTTCTACCTTAAAACACGGGATCTTGTGTTCGGGGAACAGTAATGTGCGATCGTGCGAATTCAAATGTAATAGGCCTAGGTTCGTGATAGCCTAGTTCACTCGTTAAGAAAACTAAAGAGCCCCCCCCCCCCACCTTCTCTCTCTCTCTCTCTCATCATTCTTTTAGGCCTATATTGGAACTTATGGCAGTTCTACTGAGACTTTTATATGCCAATTGTTCTAAATCTTTATTATCATTCTTGAAGGCCTCTATTGGATCTCATGACACGCCTATATGAAGTGGAAATGAAAAATATTCACACAACAATGTTATTTTTATCTTTATGACAAAGTTCAAGATTCTACTGTTGCAAAAGGGTATGTATAGAAAAATCCTGTCTTCTAACTTTGAATGCCGCTAAAGTATAGTGCAATCATTATACTCTCAGAGTCAGCTATATCAAAACGTAGATTATACAAAATATACTTCAATGATTTAGTCCCTTGTTATATCATTCTGCGTTTATGAAGGGTCTTTTATAAAATGTTTTCAATAGACATAAGAAAAACTGGTTTATTATTTTCATAGTTCCTTGACTGATCCAATTAAGAAATTAATTAATTTCAAATGTCGTTTAACTCTTATACACACACACACACACACACACATATATATATATATATATATATATATATATATATATACTGTATATATATATATATATATATATATATATATATATATATATATATACATATATATATATATATATTATAGTTGTTCCCGGCGGGGGAGGGGGGGGGGCGTATCCTTACGCAAGCTTTGATCCTTCTCGAAGGAAGCAAGGTAAATGCAGGATACCCTTCCCAACCCTTCCCTGGTACCCCTAATTAGCGCCCTTGTTGAGCTGATTTTGTTAGGAGGGGGGGGTTTGTTTCTACCTGCTGGACAAGGCTTCAGCTCCCCCCCCCCCCTTTCTCACCATGGCTGTATCAAAGAGACTATTAATTATATCTAAGACTAATGAAAAATATTTACAATATTTTACAAGATTCATAGAATACTGATATTTCATCTATCGATAAAAGTTTATAATTAATACAGGCCTCTGGTTCATAAGTCTCTATGATTTGAGATTCAGATGTACTCTAGACCTGAACGGCGATTTCCGAAAATAAACAAAATAAAAATTTCAGAACGCAGTTTCAATATACTGTAAAAGATTTTGATGATATCCTATCTTCAAAGATTTTCTTGTTTCTTTCTAAGAACAGCATTTGTATAAGTCAATATGCAGCACCCGCCTGAAAAGGTGTCAATAAAATGTATTCACAAAAAGTACTCTTTACTCAACAATGATCGAATGAAGTCTCTGCTTCAACGTGTCGCTCTTTCTCTTTACATACTGTACAGAAAGCCCGTTTTCTATAATACTCGTGAAAGTTCCTGAGCGATTCTCTATCATGCAATACGCACCTTTGATGGATTCAACATATTTTCGAGAATCTACTAGTTACTCTTGTTCTAGAATACGATACCTTGGATTTGCAAATCATTACGACGTTAGATCTTAACAATAACATTCAATATGTCAAAATAAACCTTTATCACAAGTCCTATAACATATGAACAGGCTACATTTACTCTAAAAAATAACATTGCAAAGACCTGACCCATGAGGAGAGCGAAGTAGACGCGGATAAAATTCAAAGTGTATTTATTGGTTTTGTGTGTGTGTGTGTGTGTGTGTGTGAGTGTATGTGTGTGTAGATTGCTTTGCCTTATGCAAGACACGGGCTCTTGCGTTGGCAGCCCGTAGGAGGATGTAAATGTATTGTGTTTGAGTTTAACTTTGAGAGAGGTTTATTGGTTCTCTCTGAGAGTCTTATATAGCCTATGGGTCGTGCGAACTGTTAGGTAGTCGATAGATGAATAGATATTTTATTGACCACAACATATACAACTCATATTTACAATAATTATTTACTTCTGGTCCAAATAAAGGCAAAATACTACACTTGGCAATACAATACATTATATACACAAAGGTAAGAATAACAGGTTTTTAACGTATACAAGACATTATTTTGTGAGCATTTACCGGTAATAAAACAAACTCTAGTAGTTATTCAAAAAAAAGAAAAAATCAACAACCCAATTTGGCATTTATATACAAAATCATACTCCAAAAAGCTGTTTTTTTCCTTATTTCAGAAATATTCACAAATACCCGTAAAGAATTAAGCTAATAATCTTACATTGCCCTGCCAGGGTTCGCTGATTTGAGAATATATCCCTCATGTTAGAAAAATTATAAGTATCTCTGATATTTTGTGTCCTTGGGCATATTTGTGTTACGTGTACTTCTATATGAATGGCTCCACGTGTACATAGCCACTCCTCCAAAGCCAGACGGCCTCTCCCCCTCCTACCCCACCTACCTACTTCCACCGCCAGCGACTGAGATGCAATCTTAAACCTAGTAAATGAGACTCTATCTAACTCAGAAATATCATGCCTAACAGAATAGATGTCATGAACTAAGAGATCTGGATACAACAACACTTCCGTCTCAAATGTCTCTTTGAGAAAAGAGAATGTGTTTTCTCATTACTCTTCAAACACTTATTCTTAGTTTATAAATGAACAAAAAATATACATACATATATCAATGAAAAGAAGAAAACATAAGGAACACGATGACATGCATTTCAAATATGATATTGTAATAGTTAAGACAGCAGAAAACGAATGAATAACTCAGCCCTCTTTACTTTATTAATTGTTGCTTAAATAACTTCGACACAAGAGGCTACATAGTGTACTTTGTGAGTATACTTGACGGAAAGATAATTTCTTTCTCTCTGTGAACAATATATAACATTATCTCCTCAAGTGTTCATTTGATATGAAATAAGGATTAAGATGTATTGAGAAACACATGACCTCAGTTTCTTGGAAGATCGAGTGCTTAACCCTCTACCCGTACATGCTTTCCCCCCTAATTAGCGGAGCTGTTTCCGCGCTCAAGTAGATAAGCTACTTTTATGCGGTCGTTAGACACCCAAGGGGCACGGCCCTCCATTTGAATTTTGAAGGCTTTTTCACTTCGTTCTAATACACTGGTGGGTGGTGATAGTCAACTCGAACGAACACATGAAGGACATTGAATAGGTTCGGGGGCACATATTTTCTTGTGACATCGGAATACGACTGTTTTGCAGCCATGAATTTTTCTATGGTATTTCATACGTCCGCCAAACCCTGTGGCTCGTTGCTACCTGGAAGGAAATCTGCTAGTATTCGTATTACTTGACCGTAAAATGCTTCAGCTGTCGATGAATTAAGGGCCGCAAGTGGAGTGGTACGGAGACCCAGCAGCCCCCAGAGTAGGTTAGGGTGCCATTGTTGACCTTGACACCTAGCCCACTGAATAAGAGCCTTTGCACAACTCTCAACCATCGGCTGACGGAAGGGGACGGCCTCTGGCCAACTTGTATTTCTATCAACTATCGTAAATGAATATCGGTATCCATGGATGTGGGCTAGACGTCTAGCTGCTAACTTAAATTTTTCCCCGCTAGTTTCTACGTGCTTACGTACTTTCTCTTTTTGACAAGAAACATATTCCCTACACCAAACCTTTATATCACTTTTCATATTCCTCCATAAATATCTCTTTGTCATTATTTTCATTGTTGAACGGCCTGATGGGTGAGAGAGATTATGCACATTTTCAAAACCAGTCTTTCTGAAAGCAACGTCAGGTAAGGGCGCACCCTTCCTGTACTTATTTCACACTGTAGGAAAATCCCCCCAACTTTATAAGAAATCCACTTCAAATTATTAGCGTTACGAGGGAGGTGCATTAATCCTTTGGCATTCACTCTACATACCATGATATCATTGTAATTTATTCCAAGTTGCACTGCTTTTATGGCATTCCGTTAGAAGGCATCTGCTACTTTATTTAAATTTCCACTAATGTATGTAAATCCGGCAGGGAAATTTCGTGATGGCCGAGAGCTGCCATTGCTGATGGGGAGATCATGCATCTGCAGCTTCAGTAAATGCATGGAGGAGAGGCAGATGGTCTGTCTGGATGGTGCAGGGCCTACCCTCGAGGAGATGGCGGAATTGGCGTACACCCTTGTGCACCACCATCAGCTCTCTGTCGAAGGTAGAGTACTTCCTCTCTGGGCCAATTAATTTCTTACTGAAGAAGACAAGTGGCTGCTTTCCATTCGACGTCTGTTGCTCTAACTCACCTCCAATGGCAACACTGCTGGTATCTGTTGTGAATATTAGATCGCCATTAGGAGAGGGATATGCTAACCTTATAACGAATGCCAGGGCTCTCTTGGTTTCATCGAACGCCTTCTGAAGTAGTGGCATCCAGATTAATTTCTTCAGTTTCCCTTGAAGGGCACCATATAGCTGTGCCATTATTACTGCAACATGCGACAGGAAACGCTGATAATCTATCATTCCGGCAAATTCCTGAAGACTTTTGATATCCTTGGGGATGTGAAAACTCTCGATGGTGGCCACCTTCTGTGGGAGTGGAGAAATCCCTTCTGCATCGATTCTGTGGCCCACTCACATTTACCAGGTCTGACCACGAGACCATTTTCCTTAAGGCATTATAGTACTCTACGGATGTCCTGAATATGCTGCCTGAAGAAGGGGCTGAAGATAAGTATATCATCGACATACACGACGACGAACGGCATGTCTCCCATGATGGAATCCATTAAGCGCTGAAACGTGGCATATGCATTCCTGAGACCAAAGCAGGTGAAGTTGAAAGTGTAAGTGCCAAATGGTGTAATCATGGCAGTCTTAGGGATGTCTTCTATGGCGACGGGCACTTAAAAATAACCTGTAAGAAGATCTAATTTGGAGAAATATTTTGCCCCTGCGAGATTATTTGTAATATCATTAATGTTTGGAAGAGGGTAACGATCTGGTACTGTGACATTGTTAAGACGACGATAATCCCCACAGGGCCTCCATGTACCGTCTGCCTTGGTTACCATGTGTAGGGGGAGGCTCAGGGTGAGGAGTCTTTTTGGCAGATTCCTGCTAGCTCCAAGTTAGAGAACACTTCCTTGTTGACTGAATTTCTCTGGTGACAATCTCCTGTAGTGGGAGTAAGCAGGAGGCCCTTCTGTGACAACGTGATGTTTAATTCCATGCTAGGGGCCCCCAGGGGGATGATCATCTAAGTCTTCCTTGGAGACACCATCGAATTCCTCCATAAGAGCCTTGTACTCACATGGTGCATTACAGCTTGTGTTCGCAGCCATCCCCAGCTCCTGCGGCTGCAGTTTAACACTGCGAGTTTAAAAGTCTGAAGGAAATCAGCTCTCAGCAACGGCTGCTCGATGTTGGCTACCAAGCACGGCCAATGGTATTTTTTACCTTGGAAGGATAAATCCATCGTTCTCACTCCCCTAATCTTGAGTTCTCCTCCATTCGTGATGATGATTGTTGGTCCTTTGTACCTCCGGCAGGAGGCGTTAATTAACGAATGTGAAACGAATGATCTGCAGGGGCCAGTGTCCACTAAGAATCTCATTCCGGACTTGTCATCCCTTATGAAAAAGGACACTGGTGGTTTAACAGAATTGACTGACCCATGTAGATACTGGTACCAGCGACTTGGCCTTCTAGCAGGTCCCTCACTTACTTGGGTAGAAGGATCTTGGTAGTATGCATGACTTTTGCGTGGGGCAGCGGTAGTCTGCTGCAGCCCTACAGTCCATTTTTTGACATCCAGTTGCAGGGCTTTTCACAATATCTGGCTTTAATACCGAACTTACGATGGTAGAAACAGAGGCTCTCCCTGTGGGCCTGAGAGGAAACTCCTCTCTGCTTGCCACCTTGGCACCATGATCCCGGTGAATAGCCACGCCCATTACATGATGCAGATGATGGAGGCCGACAGGTACGGAGTGGGGCCACCTGCTCCTCCTTACTGCTGCTGCTGTAGTCGTCCTTCCTTTCCCTTCTTCCTTTCTCCTTTGTTTGCATGGCAAATTTTCGCACGCTGGCCCTCGTAGGATGTTGTCAGGCTCAAAGTCTTATAGAGAAATTCTGTTAGTTGCAGTGACGATGCTTTGTGAGCCGCTGGCCTTACCGCTTCTGGTAATTAGGTGATGGTTGCTTCCCACAAGATGTCGTCCATTCTTGCTTCTTCAGTAGCTTTGGGTGGAAGGGTTAGCAAACTTTGGAACTCATAAAAGGCGTGGTTTGCCTTAGTATCCACCAACGGGGTGTAAAGTAGTCTAAAAAAATCCTTGGCCCTCTCCTGGGGAGGCGCTAAATACATCTCCAGAAGCTGAGCCTTGATACTGTCTATTAGGTTAACGTAAAATTATTTCTTTGTTTTATTTAAATCAGCCTTGTTTTTCTTTTAAGTTAAAGTACTTTTGTTGTTTGTTTACTATGGTGTTAATGTAAGTTAAGTGGCTCTCCGATTGTTGGATAGTGTTTTTGCGCCTCCTCTTCCTTTGTGTATTAGTAAACTATCGTTTGAACGATTCTTATTCTTTTTGCTGTGAGTGTTGATGAACGCTGGGAAGGTGATGAGTGGACATGGTCGACCGGTGAAGGCAGTTCGGGTCTTGACAAGCTCTTACCAGCACTATTTCCCGTCTCAGCATTCTTTGTGATTTGGAGCACGACCTTGGATATTATCTTCACACTTCTGTTGAGTGTTTAGCAGATGCTTAGTCATCTGCGACTGTAGTTTCTGCCACTTGTTCCTGTCGGAGGATGTTTACGGGATTTGTGTCGTCGCTGCTTCCTGACACTGGAGTTTTGCATCTGCTTGCCGTGTCCTTCTAGTCCAGCTGTTACATACGGGAGTGAGAGCAAACTGGCTCGTAAGGTGATACATAGGGAGGCTGACGCCAGGTAAGACAATTATCGTTCCTCTTGTATAGGGAAGTGCATTGCCCTTCAATGCCTGGCGTACAGCTTTACCCTTCCGTTAGCAGTTTAATGGATTAAGCACGGCTCTGAGTTCAACTTATCTTCTGGTACTTCACTTGAGGTGAAGTTGTTTATTTTACCCATTTTGTTTATTTATAGGTGTTTGTATATATTGGAGTTTCATTGATATATGTTGTGTGTTAATGTTAGTAATCAGACTTCCACATTGTTTAGATTTGTATTGTAGGTAGGAATATTAAGGTTTTCATTGTTTTCATCTCCTACTTCCTTTTACCTTTTTATTATTAGGTTATTGATTATTTTGGCCAGCCGTAGTTGGATCCACTTGGTTATTATTAAATTTTTTCTCTCTTAAAATTTTCTCATGTTTAGGGTTTAGTGTAGTAGCTTTAGGTTTTTCTTGTGAGTTCCCGAGAACCAGCTATTTGTTCTCTTGAATATTCTGTACAATTAAGTGTATTTTATCTCACAAGGTTGATTTAAGTCATTGTTCTAGTTTATAATAAATATTATTAAGTTTTATTGAGTTTCTGTTTCCGTCCTTCCTTGTCACTGACGTGCATGTACTGACTGCAATCTTTGAAAATATGAAGACCTTAAAAGAACCTGTACTGCAACCAGGGAGGTTGTAACACTGTCGTATAGGACAGGCCTTGGTTGTTCCGGTACCAAGGGTTAATATGTTTCCAGGTGTCATCAGGCAAAAATTCCAGGAGTATGTCTGTCATACGTTGTGTCCGTGTAATTTGTTGGTTACAGAAAATAGATTCGGCTCTGTTGAACCATGCCTTGGCACTGTGGGGAGTGAACAAGGAGAGTTTTAAGGGGGAGGCAGCGACTGCTGCCTGCTTGGTTTCTGAGTCGCTCATGTTTGAGAGGTCAGCTTTGGAGTCACCACTGTAAAGACCTGACCTAGGAGGGGAGCCAAGTAGACGCGAACAAAATTCAAAGTGTATTTACTGGTTCTCTCTGAAAGTCTTATGTATGGCTCATGTGAGCGGTTAGGTAGTACAACATCACTTCTGTCTCATATGCCTCTTTGAGAAAAGAGAATGTGTTTTCTCAGTATTCTTCAAACAATTATTCTTAGTCTATAAATGTACAAACAATATACATACATATATCAATGAAAAGAAGAATACATAAGGAACTTGATGCCATACATTTCAAATGAAATATTGTGATAGTTAAGACAACAGAAAAAGAAATAATTACTCAGCCCACATTACCTTATTAATTGTTGCTTAAATAACTTCGACATATTACATAGTGTACTTTGTAAGTATACCTGATGGAAAGATCATTTCTTTCTCTCTAAGAACAATATATAATAATATCTGCACAAGTGTTCGTTTGATATGAAATAAGGACTATGATACATTGAAAAAACACACGAACGGAGTTTCTTAGAGAATCGAGTGCTTAACACTCGTCCCATACAACACAAATATAAAGTAACAAGCCCAAGTACCTTATTTAGTTGTAAGGCATCGATGGTGTATGTTGATTACATTTATCTATATTAAGTTATAGGGCCTACCAGAAAGCTTTATTATTACATATTCAATGTTAATGTTAGGATAAAAACATTGTATTGATTTGTATCTAAAAGATGTCACTGTATTCTAGAATAAGAGCTTCTAGATGTTTCTTGTAACTTATTTTACTTCACCAGGCATGTGGATAGTATGATATAGTTGAGCCCTAGACAATCTAGGGTTCATCATGAACTTTCGAGAAAACATCTGTGGCGAGTAAGTTAAAAATCGTCTGGAAAGACCTTAGAGTTATGTTAGGAGTCAAAACCAGAAGACTTAAAGAAGAGACCATCGGGAGAGATAGTGAAATTTTGTGTGCAGGACAATTAGATTTTATTGTGAGGAGAGAGAATGAGAAATAGATTTTAGCAATTGGATATTGATTTAATGTTTTAGGGACAAGGGGGTTGCAGAGCCATGTGATGTTGGAATTTTATTTACGTTAAATTTATCTGGGAGGGGGGGGGGATTGGAACAGAGAAAATTAGAAAAAGTGTGAATGTTTTCAAGAATGTCTGTGAAATATGTCTGCCAATTTGCGTCTTATGTAATTAGTAATGCCATGTGGATTAAACTTAGTTCTCTCTATATACCATTAGGCGGAACTAGATATTATCATAGAATCAATGGATGTTTTTCAAGCAAATCTGCTTCTTAATTTCCATGGATTATGACATGGCTAAGGATGCAATTTATCATGATGTTTCCTTTTTGTGTGTGTGTGTGTGTGTGTGTGAATGAGCAAAAGCTAAAGCTTTAATGGTGGTGATCAAGTGAAGATTTTCAGTGTTGCAACTGCTTTCAAGTGCTCCAATAGCCCCCAGTGATAGGTGTAAACTGTGATGATACCTTGTTAAAAAAAGTTATTCAGTCTATTTGCAATGGAAATTAGTTCCATTGGAAGCATAGACAATTGTTGGAGAGCCTCCAGTTGTAGACAGCAGCTGATGTTACATGAATTTTGTGGTCTACTAAACTGAGCCATCCATGTTAGGTGATTGGGTATTATCAAGGGCTGTTTTTCCTGCGGTTTTCACTTGAAGATGGGTACAGAGGCTTTTGTAGGATGGAAGAACTATTACATTTGTATTAAATAGTTCAGGAATTCATGGAGCCGGAGGAATATAGTGTTTGTGTGTCTTATCCTTCTTTATGAAGAGAGCAGTGCATTGCATGTTCACTCTTCTTATGGTATCTGTCAACCTCACAGCTTGTTTTTTGGAAGGATCAGCCACTTCATAAATGTTGATCTTCCTGGCAAACTTGTTTTTGAGAGAAGAGTTCCTGTCAGTTTTAAGAGTTTTGGAAGGGAGAGACTGATTCACGTTAGGGCACTTGTGATTAGCCGTATAACGTAGTTCTGTGTAGCTTCCAGGGAAGCTGTTTATTGTTTTAAGCAATGTTTTTATTCTAAATGTTGTCTCTGGTCTTATTGATTTTTCTGATAAGACTCCAAGTATTATGCTGCTAATGTAGCGAAACAACAAGCTGGTGGGCCAAATTTGAGTGATGACAATCCACATCATTTTCTCATTAGTATATTAAGTAGTTACTCGGTAATCCCTTTGGCTTTACAAAATGATAGGATAAGTTTGATAAAAGGAATATTTTGATATACTTTCGGTTTTCATTTTATTGTAACCTTTGAGAGAATTCATGTAAGGAGAGGCGTTGTGAGTTGGGAAATAATTGAATATTTATGTCAAGTAGTTTTAATCAATATTAGAATTTAAATATGTGCAGATGAAGATGGCAGTAGTCTCCAGACGCATATGCCCTATACCAACTGTACCTATTCTGTCATAACCTCCTTAGCTTAGTGAAGCAAATTATTATTATTATTATTATTATTATTATTATTATTATTATTATTATTATTATTATTATTATTATTATTACTTGCTAAGCTACGACACTAGTTGGAAAAGCAGGATGCTATAAGCCCAGGGGTTCCAACAGGGAAAGTAGCCCGGTGAGGGAAGGAAACCAGGAAAAATGAAATATTTTAAGAACAGTAACAACATTACAATAGATATTTCTTATTTAAACTACAAAAAATTTAACAAAACAAGTGGAAGAAAAATAAGATAGAAGTGTGCCCGACTGAAGCAAGAGAACTCTAACCCAAGACAGTGGAAGGCCATGGTACAGAGGGTATAGCACTATCCAAGAATTTTGTTCTTAACTCCGCCCCCTGGTTTCTCTATTGTGAATTGATGGAAAGGACAGATAAAGAAGAGAAAGCTTTTTAAACATTAAAACTAAAGTTAACACAAGATCTCATTTCAGTATACCTAGGCGTTACCAAAGAGTTTTTCTAGCATTTGATGCTTCAAGTACAGGATTAGGAGTGGTTCTTTTTGAGAAAGCGAAAACACGAATGGGAGCGATATATTAATCTAGCAGAGTGTTAAATGCACCCTAGAAAAATTATAACACTGATGAAAGAAAAGGTTTAGCTATTTATTTTGCATTAAGAAAATTAAGACATATTTCATTAGGATATAAGTTGAGTGTATTAACCGAGCATAAGCCAATTTGCGATCTTTTTAAAAAGAGGGCATTCATAAATAACTTGAAATTCAACTGATGGTACTTAAATTTTCCATAAATTAGGTATATTACAGGATGGTTTTTATACCTTTTGTTTTACCTGTCAAATAGTGGACTTATATTTAGAAATGCTAGAGGATGAAGTGATTAGGATAATAGCAAGAGGAATGTTAAAGGATCCAAAGTCCATGTTAATGATTGTATATTTCTAACACACTAACAAGGGAAGCAATACAAATCACACATTCAACCAAATTGGTAGGTCATCCTGGCATTACGACAACCTGTATCATAACCAGGTATTACTTTTGGCCTGGTTACTTAGAAGAGATGAGTAAATTTGTTGAAGAACGTAATATCTGTAATTAATCAAAGGGTAAATCATGTTAGAGCTCCACTGGAGAAACGCCCCCTCAGGATTGGATCCATCCCAAATAGTGACAATGGATCACATGGGGCCCTATCCTAAAACTATTTGTGATAATAAATATATTCTTGTTTTTTATAAATCACTTAACTAGGTATACAGAGATTGTTCCAGTTAGAGATAGAACTGTCGTCTCTGTTGCATAAGCATTAAAGTCTAGGATTATTAATAGGCAATCTTGTATAGAAATGAAAGTCAGACAATTGTGTAAATTCTTTGAAATAAAAAAAAATAGTTTGAGATTACAGCCGACTTCAAATGAGACGGTAGAAATAGAAACGTTGAGAATATCTTATGATCTACTGTGATCCCACAAATAGTCAAATTAGGATGATAGGATAGAGGATATACATAGTTTCTGTTATATGGATATGTAAAATGAATGAGAAATACATTATTGGATGATTCTAAGCCACCTAGGCACACTAATAATTAGGATGACAATATTGAATGGAAGATTTTAAGAACTTTTGCAACAATCCAAGAGAAAAGACAAACTTCAAAGAGAGGGGAATTAATGAATAAACACTATTACGACTTGAAGGCTGTTGGACAATCAGTTAAAGTAGGCTCACAAGTATATATACTGTACAGATCTATGTAAAAGAAGCTCTTAATGAAAAGGTTTCTCCAAAATTTGCAGGTCCATATAATGTTAGGCACTGAAAATAAAAGCAAATATTGTATTGTATGTGTTCACATTTTGACAGTTTCTACCATAATAGAACTCAACGTTGATTCCGAATTACGTAATGAAGGAAATTTACGAGAATGGAAATCTAACATTTCAAATCACCCAAAAAGAATATTAAATAGTATAGATAGCACGACACTATCAGTCCCAAAAGGAACAAGAGATCATTATTGTCCTTTATTGGTAGCGCCTTAACTACCGTCTACTGGGTTGCGACCGAGAACGACATTAAAATGCAAATTGGAAGATTAGAGAGGACGGAAGAATGGGTAAAAGGCTATGGCAATATAGCTAATAATTTTGTAAAACTTCTTTTTTATCTAAGAAAGATGTCTGTATGAAAACCTCATATCCTTACCCAATCTTCCATCTCCTTTGATCACCTCCCATCCTTTCGAAGCCTTACAGAAAATCCCACCAACATAACTTCATTCCTTTTATCCTATCCTTGCCGTCCAAACGACGTGGTGCCATTCATTAATGTGGTACTTTTTATTGATTACGGTATTAGAGCTCTGATCACACGAATTCATGTTTCCAGTCAGCAATTAAATCATAAGTAAAAGAAATCGTGCGAACTAATTGCAAGGTTTAAGCGTAACCAAGATTTCATCCATTGTAACTGTTAATTAATTTTCCTCTTCCAGGGAGCAGGAGCGTGTTCGCTCAAGTTCTGAACAGAAAATTCCAACTTCACGGGATCATCAATCATGAAGCAAGCAAATCGTGATAGTTATTTGATCCACGTGTTCTACATTGCGCAACTTGCGCAACCTGAAATATCTTCGCCCACACCTGTGTTTCCGAACAAAGGCCGCAGTACATGTCTGTTTGTTCTATAATCTCTTTTTTTTATTTTTTTTTCTCCTCACGGAATTCTACGTGCACCAGCGCAGACTTCGTATGTTGCCCACGTTATTTGAAAGTTTGCAAGCGGTTCATGCATGTATCAATATTTCGTTAGGGCGCACGAAACGTATGATTTAGCATTTAATCTCTACCAGCAAAAAAACAGATGGAACTAATATCAGAAGCCTACATGCATAAATCTCTTAAACCTTTTACAGCAGTGGGAACAAAAATTTTCCCAGTTTAGGGAATGGCAGAGTAACGTTGCAAGCCTTAATATTTTTGATTTTGTATTATCTAGTGTGATGGGTAAATGCAAATGGTTATAAAGGGAGTAATTCTTGTACGACTGTGTTTAATTTTTAAAATCAAAAGAAAAGATTCAAGATATCTTATTCCAATCCAATTTTAATCAAGGTCGATCAGACTTATTATAAATAGGGTCTGTTCAACTCTTCATGGCGGGTGGAGCTAATATCTGTGACGTCACATGTGTCCAATCAAGGCCACCTTATCCATTTGATTAACGAAGAAACCTTTAGTTTTTATACATGTAATCCATTGCATGGCGTGTTAGGTCCTTTCTTTTAAAGAGGCTACATGCATGATTATTGTGTAATACCCAGTGTCTCCTTTATTCTCAAATCCTTGTTGTATCTTTAGATAAAATAAAGCCATCAGTTATAACAAATCATAGATTATGTATAATATACTTCAATGTTTTATTCAGTTTCCTTATAAAACGGTGCAGTATTAGTTCGGACATTAAAACTCGCATAACTGAATACATCTTTGCAAATACAATGTTTTGAATCCCATATACTATTGGCAGAGAGATTTAGTAAGAAAGTTATAGATTTTAGTAAAAAAAAAAAAAAAAACCCGTTTTGCTCCTTTTATCGTCATTGCATTAGCCAAAGGAGCCTCCTTCCAACCGGTAATTCAGAAAAACACTGATAGTGTGGTCACTAGCTGGTGCTTCTGTCGTAAGTTACTTGTTCAAATAGAACAAAGAGCCAACGTTTTATAATCTAAACCTATTTGTTATTTGTTTTTAATGTGGCATAGTGCAATATAATCATCGGTTATATTTTATCTATCTTGTTGATAATAAAAGGTTGTGTTAGAAACCTTTTTTCTAATATATCTAGTCTGATCATTGGAAATGAACAGGCGGGGGGGGGGGGGGTCGTCTTGAAACTATCACTCATCCTTTTGTTTAGTGTGTATAAATGATAATTAACGCTTACTCATTGACCCGCGAGACTAAAAGGCGTATGGAAACATGTTCCACCTTCCAGAATATTGGAACAATAAAATAATGTTTAATCACAAGAGAAGAGAGAATACGGCAGAGCACTAACCAATAAATCATTAGCTCAATTAGTAATTAAGGAGGCATTTGTAGTTTAAGGAACACTGCCATAGATATCCTAGCCCTGGATGCCATGAGACCCATGTCGGACAAAGTTAGCGCATACACTTACGTGAAGACCACCGCCATCTTGGGGCTGGGAAGATTGGCAGTGACTAGCATGGTGATCTATGTAAATAAACTTCACATACACTGTTTATCGTAAAATATGGGCATACCGCTTTTTCACCTAACTAGCTTCTGTTTCAATATGTTACGCCTTGTGATATATGTTCATTAAAATAACCACGTGTTGCAAACTCACGATTCAGCTATCATGGTGGAGATGGGTCTATTTCAAGTCTATGAACAGAATCCTGAATTCGACAGGAATATGTAGGGGGACTTGTCATAAACTTTTAGTCTCTCTTGATAGCTGAGTCGGTAGGGTCCCTGCCAGCATAGTTTCTAGCCGTACAGGTGGTGGTTCGAATCACCATCCGGCCAGAAGCTGTTACCATAAAATGAATTCCAAGTGGATATGTATTCCCAAGATAAAATTCGGTATTAAATGCATTTCGTGGGTGATATTTACATTAATTAAAATCACGTGTGCTTGTGATATATGTTCATTAAAATAACCACGTGTTGCAAACTCACGATTCAGCTATCATGGTGGAGATGGGTCTATTTCAAGTCTATGAACAGAATCCTGAATTCGACAGGAATATGTAGGGGGACTTGTCATAAACTTTTAGTCTCTCTTGATAGCTGAGTCGGTAGGGTCCCTGCCAGCATAGTTTCTAGCCGTACAGGTGGTGGTTCGAATCACCACCCGGCCTCGAACCACCACCTAGCCAGAAGCTGTTACCATAAAATGAATTCCAAGTGGATATGTATTCCCAAGATAGAATTCGGTATTAAATGCATTTCGTGGGTGATATTTACATATATATATATATATATATATATATATATATATATATATATATATATATATATATATATATATATATATACTGTATATATGTAAATATATATATATATATATATATATATATATATACACATATATATGTATATGTATATATATATATATATATATATATATATATATATATATATATATATGCAAGAGTTGATAGGAAAAGTACAATAGGAAGTCCAAGGTATGGAAGGATGGATGGAGCGAAGAAAGCTCTGGGTGATAGGAGGATAGATGTAAGAGTAGCAAATGAGTGTCCTAGAAATAGGAATGAATAGCGAGCGAATATGACACAGTTCTGATAGGTCTAGCTGCTTCCTCCAGTCGCCTTGGTGACCGCTGAGGTAATGGCTGTTGGAGAGTCAGCATATGAAGCCTCGTTGTAGTGGATAATGGGGGAAGGTGGACTGTGGCAGCCTAGCAGTACCCACCAAACTGGCTGAATCTCTTGTCAGGCCGTAGGAACAAAGAGAAGAAAAATCACATATTTTTTTTTCTTGTCAGCCGCCTCCAAAACTTGCGAAAAGTATGAATATAAATATATATAAGTATATATATATATATATATATATATATATATATATATATATATATATATATATATATATATATATATATATACTTCAGCCACACATCATATACCTATACTGAGTCAATATCTGATGAAACTAATGTGCAAAACTCTACCACACATGAAAAAATTGATGAGCAACCGTCTGTCTCTGGTGAGCAACCACCTGTTCCTGTCAGTGAGTCAACATCACTACCTGCAACCAACCAGCCACCAGCAGTAAGTGAGAATTTTGCACCTGTTGACAAGCAGCTTAAAGACATAAGCAATTAATGTAAAATAGCACATGAGTCACAGTGGTCCTAGGCAGAACCAAGGCTAAAGCACTCTCGCATTGATATAAAGGCTGGTGAAGTTGGAGATAATGTTGCTGTTCCAATTCCTATGGTTGACAGAAGGAACGGTGACCCAAGTTACATTATTGGAGTTATTGTTGACAGAGATGACAATGACTTGTACAGAATTGCAATGCAAGCTGGGATATTGAGCACAAAGTATTCCAGGAATCAGTTTGATCTTGTCCTAAGAGACTTTTAAATGAAACTGATGTCAACACAGTACGTACCATTACACTCCGTCAAACCCTCAGGTCTACAGCTTCTGGTGGGAAAGGGTTCTTCCACTGCGACAGTAGCAAACAGTGTCAGACAAACAGATGCAAGGGTTTTAAAGCAAAACGACTTAATAATAGCAGGTGCCACAGTAGTCTGACTTCTGAAAATAAGCATTAGCTTTAATGAGCTAGCTATGCATATTTAATATGAACAGGATTTTAGGTGTGTTTTGATGGATATTGTAAATTTATCACAGAAACCGCATTTACAAACCGTTATATGTATTTCACAAAATTTCCTTGTTATACTAATACATTCTACTTTATTTTATACATGATTTTTATGATATGCTTATTTCTGAATAAAATCTCAAAACAAAACGTCTGTTGTTTTATGTATTTACTATCATCATGGATTTCATGAAATAACTGGAGCATCATTTAAGTAAATACATGAAATCCCTAAATATTTTACAAATTTCATCAAGTCCCAAAGTGAAACAGTAATCTCACGAATTCCTTGAAAGTTTTAGTGATTTCACAAAATCCCGTTTCACAATTTTACTGTAACACAAACACACACACCCATACCCCCACACGCACACACACACACACACACACACACACACATATATATATATATATATATATATATATATATATATATATATATATATATATATATGTATATATACATATATATATGTTATATATATACTGCATATACATATATATCTATATAAATACAATATATATATATATATATATATAGATATATATATATATATATATATATATATATATATATATATATCTGTATATATATATATATATATATATATATGTGTGTGTGTGTGTGTGTGTGTGTGTGTGTATACAGTATATATATATATATATATATATATATATATATATATATATATATATATATATATATAAATATATATATATATATCCAGAGTCTTGCTCTTTATTTTATATGGACTATTTGGATTTGTATGCCTTTGTAGTGATTATTCCTATCTTTCAATAGATCAAACGATCAAACATACCACGCTTTTGTATAATCTCATATGAGAATTATTATTATTATTATTATTATTATTATTATTATTATTATTATTATTATTATTATTATTATTATTATTATTATTATTATTATATAAAAATTCTATTTTATCATGAATGCAGTTACAGATCACAACTTCAATTAAAAGGGTAGCCGTTGAATTTGTTTTCTGCCCTACCGGATCACAAGGCCCTGCCCCAAGCTGCATTCCTGTTTGGGAAAAAGAATTTCGCTACCGAGTCACAGCAGGTGTCACCAAAAATGTCTTATCCTAATGTAGCTGTTACGTATTAATAGACTAGCGAGGTGAATGCAAGTGACTTTATTCAATAATATAACAAGCTTATATACTAAAAGTTGAAGGAAAAAATAGCACAAAAATTCCAACAATGTGAAACAGGCAATGCCAAGCTCTAGTAGGTGTTGTTTTATTAGCGCACGCGCGCGCTGGCTCCCCGCCCTAAAAAGGACA
>NC_090727.1:123063355-123070855 GCF_036898095.1 Palaemon carinicauda | reverse complement strand
AAAAATAGATTTTGAGCGAGTTTGGGCTCAGGCCATGTCATCCTGATGGAAGTTTACCAGAGCATTACTGTATCTGTGGATTCTCAACCGGTGCCGTACCCTCAAGAAAGTATTTCCTGGTCCGTCTAGACCTAGAGACCTATGATGTTACCGTCATACATCATTTCATCTAAGCATGAACTATGTTAGTGCTTCTTGCCCCCTACAGGGAAGAGTCGTACTAGACTCTGGAAAAAGTCTCGAGGAGTGCATAATAACTATGGATGACCAAATGACAAGCTTGTATAGTGGTCTCGCCCTATACATCATAAAGCAAAGTTTGTATAAGAGTGACCAATGTCAGTATGAATTCCTGACATATCCCCAAGGTATCTACTCTTATTAACTATTGGATAACAGTTGTATCCGTATAGGATCAAATTTTGCATCTCTACCACCAACCCCTTAGGGTACAACATTAACCCTTCCTAAGAGTGGATTCTTGCGTGAAGAAAGGAACAATCTTAAAAGACGTTCCATGTTAAAATTATCCAGATTTTAATTATAATGCTCAGTACATTTCTAATAAAATGAGTGTGGGCGAATAAGACGCAGGGTTCACTAAGAACCAGTTTATTAAAAATTTAATAAACCTACATATCAGGTCAACATTTATAAAATTTATAAAATGTGGACGATATTCGTTAAAGCATAAAGAAAACAGTCAACAGAAAATATTGTTTCGTTTACCAGGAAGCAGATTTGCCACTTCAATCGAATCATTAATAATAATGATATAGTCTGTATTACTGATTATTTACACTAGCGTAAGAAACGCTTGGCACAAGTGTCCGTATTATGCTATAGTTCACCAAAGTCCATGGAACAGTTCGTAAGAACACATTAGTGGCCTATTGCTCAGTGTGTAGTAACAGACTGTAACTACACACTCACCCTCTTAATTAATGGTCCCAAATTAATTACACTGTTCCTTGCAGATTCAAACAGAAGGTTTAAGAATTCTACCTGCTGTTACCACAGACCTCTTGAGTTGCTCCACTTGCTTCGCATAGTGCAAAGAGAACATCTTTGAAGACTACAAGCCGGTGTACAAACGAAGATGTTCAAAGTCCATATAATTAAAGAAATTTCATGGAAGAGGCAACTTTGCTCGGATCATGACTTACGGGTGTACTGTCTGGATCCGTTTTGCGAATAACATAGGTGAGTTTTGCCCTTAGTTGTTTCAGAGATGATATTTGAACCCGATGTTTCTCCTTTGAACAGCTGTCCTCCCTTAAAGTCTGAAGTTCTATGAAGATAGACCTTTAGGCACTCCACTGGACATAGAGATGCATCTTCCTTCAGAGGGCAGATTCTCTAGGGACCCCACCTGTTGGTGGGTAGCATGTTCCTGGCAAGAAACGTTGGCTCTGTAAACAGATTCAGTTCTCCTTTCAAGAACTGGATGTGGCCTTCCCCTCTCAAGAGAGCCACTATTTCATTAACTCTAGCTCCCGAAGCGAGTGCAAGCAAAAAGATAACTTTTTGAGTTAAATCCTTCAAAGCGCACTCCTCATTATTCAAAATTAATGCAAATGAGGAACCTTATCTAGTGCCCATGAAATAGGTCTTAGAGGCGCTGAAGTTCTAACCTTAGCACCTTCGGAATTTTAATTAAAAATTGTCCTTAGAAAGGTCAACCTGAAAGGTATATAGTATCAGTCTTGTCAAGGCAGACTTGCACATTGATAATGTGTTGGCTGCTAAACCTTACTCATGAAGGTGAATAAAGAAAATATACGGAAGTCAATCAAGAATTCTTTTTGGTTTCTTCGACTTGACAAACGACACCTACTTGCTAAGTCAGGATTGGATCCGGTAGCAGTACAAACTTCAGTCAAAGTTCCAATGCCAGAGGGAACTAACGTTGATTGGCCACTTGTGGGCCACTATTGCCACCTTCCTTTGGAAGAATCTCATATTGAGGATCTTCAAAGGAGGTTGTGCGGAGGGAACAGATAAATCCTGGACCGTCTGTTGCAGTCTAGGGACATAGTGTCCAGTGCTTCCGCTCGCGTATCCTCGTACGGGGACACATCCCACTTGTTGTCTTTCATCGCAAAGAGGTCTATCTGCAGTTCTGGGACTTGGCTCAAGCTGAGGGAGAATGATCCTGCGTCTAGGGACCATTCTTACTCTGTCGGTGTGAACCTGGATAGAGCGTCCGCTATCACATTGCAAACCGGTTAGATGTGAACTGCTGACAGGTGTCATTTCTTTCTTTCCGCCAAACGGAGTATGGCCAACATCACTTGGTTGATCCGAGGTGATCCTGACCCTTGTCGATTCAAGCATCTCACTCTCACTTTGCTGTCTAGAACCAATATTACAGTGGAACCTCTACACACGAACGTATCTACATCCAAATTTTCCAACATCCGAAGTAAAATTCGAGCAAATTTTTGACTCTACACCCGAATTTTATTTCGACACACGAAGTTAGCAATTTTCGTCGTACCGGTTGTATCCGAATTTTTCGACACGCGAAGTACAATTCGAACACGTTGCTACTCTACACCCGAATATTTTTTTCGACACCCGAAGTAAACAATACACGTACGCGTAGTCGGTGCTCATAGCGCCTGAAGTGTTTTTTATTTCCGCCGATAGAAGGCCGCACTTCGACCTCGGAGGGACTCTCAATTAGCGTGGCTCGGGTCAGTCCTCTGTTCTCGTCGGCTTCTTGCGGTTGTGCCCTGTGCGTTCTGCTATTAACTGTGTTTTAATCGTGATTTTTTAAGTGCATCCTTTAACGGTAATTTACGTAAAGTATGGGTCCTAAAAGGCTTAGTTTTGCAAGTGGTAGTGGTAGTGGTGAGATAAGGAAGAAGGAAATGCTTTCTTTAGACGTAAAGCAGGAAATTATTGAAAAACATGAGCGTGGCGTCCGCGTGAGTGAACTTGCTAAACAGTATGGCCGTAATATGTCGATGATCTCGACAATCCTTAAACAGAAGGAAGCTATTAAAGCAGTGAAACCTTCTTAGGGGATCACCATTATTTCAAAATGCCGTAGCCCTATCATAGAAGAGATGGAACGACTTCTACTAGTGTGGATCAAGGACAGAGAGATCGTTGGCGACACCATCACCGAGACCATCATCTGCGAGAAGGCGCACGCCATCTTTACGGACTTGAAGGAGGGGAGCTCTGGGGGTGATGCTGGGGAGAGTTCAACCGAACCTTCCTCAGATGATTTCAAGGCATCTCGTGGCTGGTTTGAGAAATTTAAGAAACGGTCCGGGATTCATTCAGTTGTTCGCCACGGAGAGGCTGCTAGTGCGGACACAAAGGCTGCTGCTGACTTTGTCAAGAACTTTGAAAGGATCGTGCTGGAAGAAGGCAGCAAGTGTTTAATTGTGATGAAACCGTGCTGTTTTGGAAGAAGATGCCCAGTCAAACCTACATCACTGCCGAAGAGAAGAAATTGCCTGGGCATAAGCCAATGAAGGATCGGTTGACTCTTGCCCTATGTGCCAATGCTAGCGGGGACTTTAAAGTTAAGCCCTTACTGGTTTACCATTCCAAGAACCCTAGGGCCTTTAAAGCACACAACGTCAATAAGGACCAGCTTCATGTTTTCTGGCGATCCAACTCGAAGGCCTGAGTCACTAGGCAGTTCTCTGTGCAATGGGTTAACCAAGTTTTCGGCCCTTCTGTGAAGAAGTATCATCATGAGCAGAAATTGCCTTTAAAGTGCCTTCTATGCCTTGACAATGCACCCGCTCACCCCCCCCCCCCCCGACTTGAAGATGATATCTTCGATGAATTTAAGTTCATAAAGGTGCTGTATCTTCCACCGAATACCACCTCTATCCTCCAGCCCATGGACCAGCAAGTCATCTCTAATTTTAAGAAGCTGTACACCAAGCACTTATTTAAGCAGTGCTTTAATGTCACGCAAAGCACCAACTTAACTTTGCGTAATATTTTGGAGGAGCCACTTCAACATCGTGCACTGCTTGAAGATCATAGATCAGGCTTGGGTGGGATTAACTCAACGGACCCTCAATTCTGCCTGGAAGAAGCTGTGGCCTGATGCAGTTTCTTCCCGAGATTTGGAAGGTTTTGACCCTGAACCTGATCCCGTGGTGGGTGCAGCGGAAGACGTAGAGGAAATTGTCTCCCTTGGCAAGTCCATGGGTCTGGAGGTCGATGCAGATGACGTTATGGAACTCGTCGCCGTACATCACGACGAACTTACCACAGATGAGCTCAAGGAACTCCATGCTATGTCGGAGCACATGAGTGATGATGAGGAAGGGAGCGAGGAGGTAGAACATGTGTTAGGTTCGGCGCATATAAAAGAGGTGTTAGGAAAATATCAAGACGTGGTCGACCTCATCGACAAATACCACCCAAAAAAAATGCAGGTTTGTCGTGTAGTTTCGCAGTTCGATGATGTTTGGCTAACTCACTTTCGAAACATTCTGAAAAGCCGTACCAAGCAACTATCTATCGATAATTTCTTTGAAGAAACTAAGAAGCGAACTCGTGATGAAGAGGATGTAAGTGATTTGAAGAAAACGGCAAAGAGTGAACCGGAAGAAAGTGAAACAAAGAAAATGGCAAAGAGTGAAGCGAAAGAAATTCAATCCATTTTAAGTGTAGAGAGTGAAAGTGATTAAAATTAATCATCAAAAAAAAGAAGAAAATGTAAAAAAAAATATAAAATATAAAAAAAAAGCTAAGTTATGTTAAAGTTCACTTAGTGTAAGTTAAAATAAGTTATGGTAGTGTATGTTTATCGTAGTTAACCTCTCTACCTCCTCGCCGCCCGTCCGTCTCTTCTCTGCGTAGCAAGACCAACAACACCTGCGCTGGAGTTTCTAAGGTAAAGTGACGCTAAAAACCCGTTTCTTATTTATCATTTTTTGCTAATTCTTCTTACTTATATGTCTATTATCTAATTTAGTGTGCATTTTTCTCATGGGAAATTATGTGTAGTAGTTTATTAAGAAGTTATCATAGGTTTTTGGGCTCAACCACGGATTAATCCTATTTCAATGTATTCTTATGGGAAAATTCGTTTCTACATCCGAACATTTTCTACATCCGAAGTTGGTTCTGGAACGGATTAAATTCGTATGTAGTGGTACCACTGTACATGGTGCGAGTGGCAAGGAGAACTTTCATTAGTGTCAGAAGTAGTGCCATGGCTTCTGGAAAGTTGATGTGGAATGACTTGAAAGATTGGACCAAGCTCCCTGGACTCTCTTCTGGTGAGAGTGGCCTCCCCAGTCTTCCTTTGAAGCATTTGTATGGATATTAACTGACGGGGGAGGAGGTTGAAGAGGTATTGATATCTTCATCTGCTTGGCTTTGGACCACGGCTTGAGAAGCGTTCGCAGTCGAGTCGGTAGTGGTCTCATCAGATCTCTTCGCGCGTTTGATGCGTATTATCTCCAGACTCCTGTTGCATCCTTTAGCAGTGCCCTTAGCACTAAATCTGTTATGGAAGCAAACTGTAGAGAGCCCAGCACTCTCTCCTGTTCGCGTCTTGATATCCGATTGGATATCAATAGTCTCTTGACAGATCCTGCTATTTCTTTCCTCTTCTTCCCAGGAATGGAAAGTTAATGTGACTCCAAATTCCAATGGATTCCCAACCATTGAAATTTTTTGAGCTGGAGATAGTAGAGACTTTTTGATGTTGATCTTGAATCCCAGATGTTCCAGGAACTGGATCACTATCGTAGAGACTTGCATGCATTTTGTCCTGGATGCTGCCCACACCAGCCAGTCGTCCAAGTAGGCCACTACTTGGACTCTCTTTAGGCGTAATTGATGGGCGGCTGCGATCGCAAGCTCCATGAGAATAATTGGGGCTATGTTTAACCCGATTGGTATAGTTCTGAAGACGTAAAGTCTTCTTTTTAACTCGAACCCTAGGTAGGACAAGATGTGACGATTAATTGGAACAAGCCAATAAGCATCTGACAAGTCTATGGAGACTTTATATGCCCTTTTTGGGCAGTAGGGTCCTTTTGTGTTGAAGTGTGAGCATCCTAAACTTGTAGTTCACTATTAACTTGTTGAGTGGCAACAAGTCCGGAATGACTCTGAGTTTCTGAGTCCTTCTTTGGAACACAAAACAAAACAGCCTGCCTTGGAACTTGATGGACTTTACTTTTCGAATTACTCTTTTCACTAAGAGTTTTCGGACATATTCTTCCAGAATGGTGGTAGATTGATGGAAGAACTAAGAAATGGAGATGGAAGACTGTTCCAGCACCTACCTAGTCCATTCTTTATTAGGCTGTGGGCCCAGGGAGCGAAGGTCCAACGATCCCTAAATAGATGTAGTCTCCCTACTACTGGAAGCATCTCGCTTCTGCCGTTGTGGACCTGAGGCCTTGCCGCCTTAACCGTGTCCTCCCCTGAATCCCCTTCCCCTTGAACGGCATCTAGAAGAACCTCTGTCTGTTTCTCTACCTTTTGATTGAAAGGAAGAAGTCAGCCTTTCAAAGGCTGGGTTAAAAACTGGCGATTGTGTCGCCACATGTTGAGGTACCAACTGGTACGTGACTGGAGTTTGTGCCACTATCTGAGGCACCGCGGTCACAGGAAGTTGCTGTTGTTGCCGTCGGTAGGGCTTAGCCGGCCAAGAGGATAGCCTAGGCCTTTTTGTCTTCTTCTTAGGTTGGGAACCCTCATCCGGAGAAGACTTCTCTTAAGGTTTAAGGCCCACTTTTGGAGAAGGTTCCTATTCTCCGTGGCGGCTTTATTTACTACCTCTTTAACTATTTCATAGGGAAAGAGGTCTTTACCTCATATGCAAGAAGAAATCAGTCTCCCCGGTTCGTGCCTCACCGCAGCCGAGGCAAACTCAAACTCTCTACAGGCTCTCCTAGCTTTAATAAAGCTAAAGAGATCCTTCATAACTGTGGCCAGATGAGTTTTGGCCACTACCATGAGTGTGTCCTGTTTCCTGGGGTCACTTACCATCGTTTTTTTTTTTTTTTTTAATCATTTGCAATGACATCGATGCCGCAAGTCTTTCTTTCGTCTCTTGCCCTCTGCGCAAGAGAAACTCCAAAAGCTTTGGAAGTCCCTCACCAAACTGACGTTCGGCAATATCAGCTTCCAACTTCCCAACTGAGAAGGTAAGGTGAACGTCCTTCCAGTCCTTTTGGTCTAATGGCAAGGTCAGGGATAACGGCTTGCATTCCTCCATGGAGGGGCATGGTTTCATTGCCTTCGCTGCCTTCAAGGCAGCCTTATATCCCTTTTCTATGAAGGGAAAGGCTCTGGTTGGAGAGGCCACAAAGGAGGAAAGCTGCTTACTCAAAGCTGGCACTTTTGAGTTCATGAAACCCCTCTCTTTCATCGAGCTCGCTAGTAATGCCTGTGCATTACTATGGTCAAGGACTATGACCTCCTTCGGCTCCGTTTCCTCCTTTGAGGCTGGCTCCTTCCTAAGACGGACATAGCAGTCCGGGTAAGAGTCTTTGTTGG
>NC_090727.1:123015855-123058355 GCF_036898095.1 Palaemon carinicauda | reverse complement strand
AATCTCATTTTGTCTACCAAATAGAAAACCAAATGGTAAAAAGATAGAAAATTAGCTTTTCTGGACATATTAATTATTAGGGAATCGTCAGGGTACAGTTTTTCTATGTATAGAAAACCAACTTTCTCTATTTCTTACATTCACTTTAGTTATCACGACATTTCTGTAAAAATTGGAGTAGCTTATAATCTATTTGTTAGAAACTTGAGAATCTGTTCCCAAGCCTACTTAAGTAAAGAATTTGAAATCACACGTAAACAACTCGTCCAGCTATTCTACCCGATGTATGTCATAGAAAAGGCCATCAACAAAGCCAACACGATATATTATAAAGATCATAGTTACCAACCAAAGAGATTTTAGAAATAAGATAAAAATCCTATTTATTGAAGGTATTGAAAATGTAACAAATAATATTAAAACTGAGAACTCCTTTGTTTTATCATATCCCAAGACCATAGGAAGCACCATTATTAATGTTTATCAAAATAATAGAGGTATAGAATCCGGCGTTTATGAATTACCATGTAGCGATTGTGAAAAAAGTCTACGTTGGGCCGTTCTCTTTCTCAAAGATTATCCGAATGTAAAAGATCTGTTAGGTATGGCTTTGAAAACTCGGGGATTTTGGTTCACCTTAGAGACTTAGGGTACCAGATTAACTGGATTGAGCCGTCTTTGCTTTCTAAGAGCACCTGTCCGTACAGAAGGAAGATCCTAGAATCAGCCATCATAAACCAATCAAACACAATGAACTTATCCGGAGGCCAATGGAAAGCTGACACAGTCAACAATGCTCTTTTCAACCCGATCATAAAGAAGATAATCCAAGGAGACCGACCACCAGCTGCGCATCAGAGGTCAAGACATCCTCCAAGCAGCTCAGCAATACGAAGGCGCACCTGGATGTAATTAAATTTTTCTAATCCTTCAAGCACTTATAACAACCTTAGAACACTTGGAAACACCCTTTTGCTTTCCTATATACATACATATACCAAGGCACTTCCCCCAATTTTGGGGGGTAGCCGACATCAACAAATGAAACAAAACAAAAAGGGGACCTCTACTCTCTACGTTCCTCCCAGCCTGACAAGGGACTCAACCGAGTTCAGCTGGTACTGCTAGGGTGCCACAGCCCACCCTCCCCCGTTATCCACCACAGATGAAGCTCCATAATGCTGAATCCCCTACTGCTGCTACCTCCACGGTCATCTAAGGCACCGGAGGAAGCAGCAGGGCCTACCGGAACTGCGTCACAATCGCTCGCCATTCATTCCTATTTCTAGCACGCTCTCTTGCCTCTCTCACATCTATCCTCCTATCACCCAGAGCTTTCTTCACTCCATCCATCCACCCAAACCTTGGCCTTCCTCTTGTACTTCTCCCATCAACTATTGCATTCATCACCTTCTTTAGCAGACAGCCATTTTCCATTCTCTTAACATGGCCAAACCACCTCAACACATTTATATCCACTCTAGCTGCTAACTCATTTCTTACACCCGTTCTCACCCTCACCACTTCGTTCCTAACCCTATCTACTCGAGATACAACAGCCATACTCCTTAGACACTTCATCTCAAACACATTCAATTTCTGTCGCTCCATCACTTTCATTCCCCACAACTCCGATCCATACATCACAGTTGGTACAATCACTTTCTCATATAGAACTCTCTTTAATTCATGCCCAACCCTCTACTTTTTACTACTCCCTTAACTGCCCCCAACACTTTGCAACCTTCATTCACTGTCTGACGTACATCTGCTTCCACTCCACCATTTGCTACAACAACAGACCCCAAGTACTTAAACTGATCCATCTCCTCAAGTAACTCTCCATTCAACATGACATTCAACCTTGCACCACCTTCCCTTCTCGTACATCTCATAACCTTACTCTTACCCACATTAACTCTTCAACTTCCTTCTCTCACACACCCTTCCAAATTCTGTCACTAGTCGGTCAAGTTTCTCTTCTTTGTCTACAACCAGTACAGTATCATCCGCAAACAAAAACTGATTTACCTCCCATTCATGGTCATTCTCGTCTACCAGTTTTAATCCTCGTCCAAGCACTCGAACATTCACCTCTCTCACCACTCCATCAACATACAAGTTAAACAACCACGGCGACATCACACATCCCTGTCTCAGCCCCACTCTCACCGAAAACCAATCACTCACTTCATTTCCTATTCTAACACATGCTTTACTACCTTTGTAGAAACTTTTCACTGCTTGCAACAACCTTCCACCAACTCCAAATAACCTCATTACATTCCACATTGCTTCCCTATCAACTCTATCATACGCTTTCTCCAGATCCATAAACGCAACATACACCTCCTTACCTTTTGCTAAATGTATCTCGCATATCTGCCTAACTGTAAAAATCTGATTCATACAACCCCTATATAATCGTTAATGTCCACTTTATTCCTTATTTCATACTTTACACCCTGAAGAGGGCCCTCAAGAAACCTAGTACATCATTGATCGGGACCTTTGTAATTAGTGATTTTACGTCAAGACTCAAGAGTTTTACATTGCTTACCGGGATATTTAATCTGTTGTATTTCTGGATAAAGTTTTCTGCATGCTATTTATGAGTGGACGAAAAACTCCCTAGAAAGGGAGACAGCAAGTCTGCTAACCATTTAGATATATTATACATAAATGACCCTTCTCATGAGTCGATTGTTTGGAAGGAGTTATATTATTATTGTTATTATTATTACTAACTAAGCTACAACCCTAGTTGGTAAAGCAAGACGCTATAAACCAAATGGCTCCAACAGGGAAAAATAACCCAGTAAGGAAAGGAAATAAAGAAATAAGTAAACGATATAAAGAGGAAATTGAATATTTCTAAAAAAATTAACAACATTAAAACAGAAATTTGATATAAAAACTATAAAAGAACTTATGTAAGCTGGTTCAACATGAAAATATTTGCTGTGAGACAAATGATTTTTTCTTAAAACAGCACACACAAATTGAAAATGTATATAGAAATATTGGTAATATCAAAGTTGGTACCAGCATAAAATAATGAAATGTGAATGAATCTTAATACAAATGTAACAGGAAAGATATCAACATAATAAATAGATATACTAGTGATACGCTTAGAACAGAAAAATGAGAACCAAATTTAATAAATCATTTCATAAAACACTTGGAATGAACATACACAATATAAACCTGATTTTTCTGACCTCTATCGCTTTGTGGCGGACACCTCTGTCTTTCATGGCCCATGTCCTCTCGCACTCTCTCGTGCACGAAGGATGCCACTGACACCTGCTTGTGCCTCCTCCTCACTTTCCTCTCCCAGGTAGCCAGGCAGCCTGGGGTAAAGGGGTACCGGCTTATTCAAATACCACACCACGTTATCTTCACGGACTAGGCGCATGTGCAAAATGTGATACTCGCCTTTGACACCAGTCCAGATGTGTTGGATGACCGCCATTACGGTTTTAATACTGTCCATCATGAGGCTTCTAGTTTATGCTTTCTCGGTTGCAACCTTCTAAGATAGATTCTGTCTCCTATCTGTACATCAGATGTTCGCGTTCGGAAACGCTGATCTTATCTCGTCTGATACTTCTCTTTGGCCTTCAGCAAGTACCTTTGGGTTATCTGAAACACTCCGTGCTAAATTACACATCATCACCCAGTATTGCTCTATGTTGTATAATGACAAGGTGTGAAGGTCCATGACAACGGGGTAGTGCCCAAAAACTCCCAAAATCGGGGTGTCTCAGATGGACCGTTATAGGCAGTGTTCAGGGCGAACTCCGCCCACGGTAACTTTTCCACCCACTGGTTTGGATTGTCCCCCACAAGATACTTTGAAATATTTTTCACCTCTCGCTTATGGCACTCGACAAGCCCATTTGCTGATGGCCAATTAGAGGCGATAGTGAAATGATCTATTTCCATGATCTTGATTACCACTTTGCACACTTCGTTCATAAACTTTTAGCCATTGTCACTTATCAAGATACGTGGACATCCGAACCTCACTATGAAGGAACACAACACCTTCCCAACCGAAACTACGGTTTTATCCACCATTATATACGTGTGTGTGAAGTGTGTGAATGCATATACAAATAATCACACATACTTCAACTGACCATCCCCGGGGGGAAATGGACCCAGGACATCCATATGCACTCTTTTCAACTTAACAGGCACTACTGACCATGTTCTGGCCTTCTGTATCACATGGTTGTGGTTCCGCATAGTGTTACACACATGGCACTTATTAATAAGTCTAACAATGTCTTTCTTCATCCCTATAAAAAAAAGGACTCTCTTGCCCTTCTCATGTCCTGCATAAGGAATTACGTGAAATACATGGATGGCTTTCTCTATCAAAGGGGAAGGAAGAACAACGCAAGATCGGATATCCCCCCGGTCTCTTCTCATATTAATAAAATAGGATATCATCTTCGATTAAGATCACATCCCTTCACATGCGCAAGAAATCAACCACACACTCATTCACGGGGCATTCACTTTGAGTTCCCCACACGAAACTCTCAGCATTCACATTCTCCGGACGATCCTCGTCCCCTCTCTCCCTCTCTCTGGAGTTGTCAAGATCTTCCCATTTTCTATGTGCTTCTCCCACAGGTGTCTTTGAACCTGAACCCTTCTGTTGCTGTTCTTTCTGCTTTACAGACCTAGTAGATACTGCCACTATGGCTGTACTGAAGAGAGTGTTTGCTACTTTATTAGATTTCCCTGCAATATGCTCAAAATTCAAAATATCAAACTCTAACAACCTCTCAATCCACCGAGCTTGTCGAGTGTTCAACTCCCCTCTTTTGAACAATTCCCTAACAGCCGATGATTGGTACTTATTTTAACTTTATGCCCAAACAAAAAGTAGCGGCGTCTCTCCAGCATCCATGGAATTGCGAATACCTCTCTATCAAAGGTACTGTATCTAACCTCTGGTCCCTTTAAAGCTCCTGAAGTGAAAGAAATAGGCCTCTCATTTTCTTTATCATCAGCTTGAGAAATGACTCCGCTGATTGCAATCTGACTCGCGTCGGTCATTACCAAAAACGGCCGGTCGAACCTTGGATAACCCAACAGTTCGTCGCTTGTGAGTGTATTCTTTGATATCTGAAAAGTAGCGTTCTTTCTTTCTCCTCACTGAAACTCGGGCCGCTTCCTCACTGAATCTAGCGGTCGTGCTATGTAAACGAAGTCCTGTATAAACGTATGGTAATACCTAGCGAGCCCGAGAAAACTGGCTTTTTCCTTAGCATTTTTGGGCTCTGGAAATTCTCTAGTTACAGCTACTTTATCGGCACAAGGCCTCAGGACTTCGGGTGTTACTCTGTGTCCCAAAAATTCTACTTCTTGTTGAAAAATTTACATATTTCTAAATTGACCTTCATCCCATGACATCCCAAGGCTTCTAACACTTGTATAATATTTTTATCATGCTTGTCTGCCATAGTTCCAATTACAACTATGTCTTCCAAGTAGACAAAGATGCTATGCCATAATAATGAAGCTAGTATGGACATCATCACACGAGAAAAATGGGCAGGAGCATTCTTCAATCCAAAAGGGAGGTAATTATACTAAAAAAATTGATCATTTGCTATAAAGGCCGTTTTCTCTTTATTTTCGTCCTTTAAGGGAATTTCATGATACCCTAACTTTAAATATAATGTTGAAAAGAACTTTCTTTCCCTGACTCAAGTAGCAGTTCCTTGATAGAGGGCAAGGGGTATGCATTATCATTGGTAAAAACATTTATTCTCCTTTAATCTACACATAATCGGTGAGAACCATCTTTTTTACGTACCATCACTATTGGAGAGGCCCAGAGAGCTTGCCTTCTCAATTCGTACCTTGCTCTTTTAATTTATTAATTTATCTTTTAATTGCCTCTACAAGGCCGCCAGTGTCCATTCGGTTGTCACCAGCAAACATAACTCGAGGTGGTAGATGGACTCATTGCCTAAGTTGAACCACTGGGTACTTAAATTTATGAAGGGAATTTCGACCTTTCTTTCGGCGATGTTGGTGACTCTTGGAGACCTAAAATCTTGCCACTTTTGATGTGGTTTTACATACACTAGGTGCCCTTTGCATATTTCAGGTTCGGGTGCCACTGATAGGGTGTAGAGGGTGGAGGGGGGATTGATTCACCTGTCTCTGGCCTGGCAGTAAACCTCCCTGCTATCCCTTTAGCAGCAAGGGCCACTCTAACTCGAGTTCGTGTTTCCCCTGATAACGAGTGTCTCTGTTTCTTTCCCTGGCTGTTGTTCTCTGTAGGGAACTTGTAAGGCAGCCGTAACCGACACGAGGAGTGCTTCCATCAGTTTCTGTTTGCAATACTGTTCTCGCCACTCCGGGTTCTTACGGCCTTCCGGAGCGAAGGCGTTAAAATCTGCAAATATTCATTTGACGAAATACAAAAGTGATTCTCCTACACGCAAGGTCGGCTGGTACTTCTGCCATATGGTCCTCTTCTCATTTTGAGAGAGGGGAAACTGTTTCAGGAGTCGTTCTTGTATGACTCCCAGTCCGTTGGTCGATCCCTCAATGATACTAACTTGCCAGCTCCTGCTCCGGTTATCTTCTGGTTGGTCTGTATAATCCGATGTCTGTCGGACCATTCTGTAGTAGCATATTCGACGAGCCCCAAGAAGGCTTCAATCAAAAAGTATCCCTCAGCAGGACGGGAATCGTTGAACTCGACAATTGGAGTCGTTGGTACCGGAAGTCCACTCACAAACACTGGTTCTATCATATGAGGTCCCACGTCAATTTCAAACCAGTGTGGTGAGGTTGTTATATCCCTTCCACTGTTCTGACCTTTCTGTATGTCTGTACGTACTTCCGCTAGTTCACGTCTGATTCCTTGTATGAATGATGGTACGCCCGTTTCAAAACTCTGTTCACCGAATACCGTCTACAATAGCTATGGGATTCGTTTCCCCCCTCTTTCCATTATTGCCACTCAACGTCAAACCTCTCGTGTTAGCCAATATTATTATCTTTTGTTTCCATTTTTTCAATAATAGCACGCTGGCTAAAATCATATAGCACGGACGTTAATCCATAATCACCCGACACCTGACCCCATTTAATATAACCCAATCTGGGTTGTATTGGGGTTCAATCAATTTAGGAAAACACGAATGGAGTAGGGTTTCATGCACAAATAATACCCTATGGGTCGTTTTACACAGACTATATTCTCTTAAGTTTACAAGGGTGCCTTTGATTATGATTACGTTACGCTACTAAAAAAAAAACCGTCAGAAAAGTGGTTCTCGGTTCAACAGAGACATTGGCACCTGCCCTTCCTTGTGTGATACACTCGATGACTTCTGAAACAACTCTCTGCCTGTCCTATGGGGCTTTTACCCAAGTGCCCATACATTGGTGTGGTGATGCCTAATCAATGATTGGTTGTTTGACCCAAAAGTCTCATAACAACCAATCAGGAGAGGGCTAGTGACGCTATACCCAAGATAACCTGTAACCGACTTTGAGTGCCAAACCACAGCCTCACTGTTATTCATATAACAAAGAGAAAAAACCCTTGACACTTAATCAGGCCGGTCACGTAAAATTCACATCTATTTTTTTTTCTGATTTTTTTTTTATTTTTCTTTTTCTCTCTTTCACTTAAAAAAAACTGTCTTTCACCAGTTTTTTTTTTTCCTTTTTACATTGCCGTTTGAGTACCATCCTTGTCGGGTGGATACAAAAACTAAAATTAAGATCATAGGGCCGGTTGGCGTGTTAGAATTGCAAGTTACACAAAGATGAATCTCACGCCCACAACAGATCATACAGAAACACAAAATTCATGTTTAGATACATCATCACAAAAAATATGAACAAAAAATTCTACAATAACCATATGTTTTTACCAACAGTTGCCTCAATGCATTAAAATTTTCATACAGAAAACCAAGGGAGAGTATACTAAAAAATGAAAATAAAAGGGATGATTTACAATCTCAACACTCGTTTGACAACTTCAAAACTACAAGATAAGCATTTCTAACAGAAATCCATAAAACTACAATAAAGCAAATTTAAACATTGAATAATAAGAAAAGATACTTCTCAATGTCTGAGCAATATTATTTCTACTGCAAAAACTAAAATCAAAGCATTATTATTTTCAACCCATGATTAGCAATTACCTGTAACAACACCGAAATCCTCAACAGAAACAAATGATTTTTTTTCTTAATACAACATAACCCCATTGAAAAATATACATGAAAATACTGGTAATAGCAAAATTGGTACCAGTATAAAATAATGAAATGGGAATGGATCTTAATACAAACATGAATGTAACAGAAAATATATCAACATAATAAATAGATATACCAGTAATACGCTTAAAACAAAAAATGAGAACCAAATTTAGTACATCATTTCATAAAACACTTGGAATGAACATACACAAAAAAAAAACCTGATTTTTCTGACCTCCATTGCCTTGCGACAGATACCTCTATCTTTCATGGCCCATGTCCTCTCACATTATCTGGTGCACGAAGGATGGCACCTACACCTGCTTGTGCCTCCTTCTCACTTTCCTCTCCGAGGTAGCCAGGCAGCCTGGGGTAAAGTGGTACCGGCTTATTCAAATGCCACACCAAGTTATCTTCGCGGACTGGCCTTTGGCCTCAGTTCGGATGTGTTGGGTGACCCCCGTATCGGTTTTAATTTCTTTTACACGATACGGTCCAATATGTGACGCTTCCAGTTTATGCTTTCTCGGTTGCAACCTATTAAGATAGATTCTGTCCCCTATCTATACATCAGACGTTCGCATTCAGCCATGCTGATTCTATCTCGTCTGATACTTCTTATTGGCCTTCAGCAAGTTATCTAAAATGCTCTCCGAGCCAAATTACACATCATCACCCGGTATTACTCTTGTTTTGTTATTGGTAAGGTGTGGGGGTTCATGACAACGGTATACGGCAGCACGGGGTCCTGCACACAAACTACAAAAAACGGGGTGTCTCTGATGGAGCTGTTATACTCCATGTTTAGAGCGAACTCTCCCCATGGCAACATTTCCATCCACTGATTTGGATTGTCCCCTACAAGATACTTTGAAATATTTTATCATCTCTCAGTTATGGGACTCAACGAGTCCATTTGCTGATGGCCAATAAGAGGCGCTAGTGAAATTATCTATTTTCATAATCTTGGTTACCCCTTTGCACACTTCATTTACTAACTCTCGGCCATTGTCACTTATCAAGGTATGTGGACATCCGAACATCACTATGAAGAAACACACGCCTTCGCAACCGAAACTGCGACTTTGTCCACCATTGCATGTGTGTGAAGCATGTGAATGCATCTACAAACACACACACGTACTTAAACTGCCCGCCCCCGGGGAGAAATGGACCCAGGACGTCCATATGCACTCTATTAAACTTAACAGGCACTACTATACTGACCATGTTCTGACCTTCAGTGTCACATGGTTGTGGTTCCACATGTTCTGACCTTCAGCGTCACATGGTTGTGGTTCCACATGGTGTTAGACACATGGCACATATTAATAAATCTAACAATGTCTTTTTTCATCACTATTCAAAGAAAATGACTCTCTTGCCTTTCTCAGGGACCTCTCTATACCTACATGTCCTGCGTAAGGACTTACGTGAATTACACAGATGGCTTTCTCTATCAAAGGAGAAGGAAGAACAACGCAAGATTAGATATCACTCGGTCTCTTCTCATATTTACAAAATAGGATGGTGTCTTCATTGAAGAAATATCCCTCCACATGTGCAAGAAATCCGGGAACTTGCTACTCACATCCCTCACACAAGCCTCGACTTATTCAATAAAAGCTTTGGACTTTTGTCCCGCAATAAGCTCACTCACACTCCAGCTACACAAATCAACCACTCACTCGTTCATGGGGCATTCACTCTAAGTCCCCCCATGGAACTCCCAGCATTCATATTCTCCAGACAATCCTTGACCCCTATCCCTCTCTCTCTCTCTCTCTCTCTCTCTCTCTCTCTGAAGTTGTCAAGATCTTCCTGTTTTCTATGGGCTTCTCCCACGGGTGTATTTGAGATTAAATCCTCCTGTTGTTGTTACTTCCGCTTTACAGACCTAGTTGTTACTGCCGCTATGGCGGTCCTAGAGAGCGCGTCTGCTACTTTATTTGATTTCCCTGCAATATGTGCAAAATTCACATTAACAAACTCTAACAACCTCTCAATCCACCGAGCTTGTCGAGTGTTTATCTCCCCTTTTTTTAACAAATTCCACAACGGCCGATGATCGGTATTTATCTTAACTTTATGCCCAAGCAAAAAGTAACGGTATCTCCAGCATCCATAGAATTGCCAATGCCTCTCTAACAAAGATACTGTATCTAACCTCTGGTCCGTTTAAAGTTTGTGAAGCGAAACAATTAGTCCTCTCATTCCATTTATCATCAACTTGAGAAATGACTCCGCCAATCGTAATCTGACTCGCGACAGTCATTACCAAAAATGGCCGGTCGAACCTTGGATAAGCCAACAGTTCGTTGCTCGTGACTGCATACTTTAATGTCTGAAAAGCAGCTTTTTCTCTTTCTTCCCACCAAAACTCGGGCCACTTCCCCAATGAATCTAGCAGTCGTGCTATGTGACCAAAGTTCTGTATAAACTTACGGCAATACCTAGTGAGCCCGAGAAAACTGGCTACTTCCTTAGCGTTTTTCTGGCTCTATAAATTCTCTAATTACAGCTACTTTTTCAGCACAAGGCCTCAGGCCTTTGGGTGTTACTATGTGCCCCCAAAATTCTACTTGTTGAAAAAATTTACATTTGTCTTTGTTGAGCTTCATCCCCTGACGTCTCAAGGCCCCTAACACTTGTATAAGATTTTTTTTCATTCTCGTCTGCTGTAGTCCCAGTTACAATTATGTCATCTAAGTAGATAAAGACACTATGCCCTAATAATGAAGATAGTACGGAGATCATCACACGAGAAAAATGTGCAGGAGCATTCTTCAATCGAAAAGGGAGATAATTATACTCAAACAATTGATCATTTGCTATAAAGAACATTTTCTCTTTACTTTCGTCATTTAAGGGAATTTGAGGATACCCTGACTTAAAATATAACGTAGAAGAGAACCTGCTTTCCCTGACTTTAAGTAGCAGTTCCTCAATAAAGGGCAAGGGGTATGCATTATCCTTCATAACAGCATTTATGCTCCTATAATCTACACATAATTGGAGAGAACCATACTTTTTACGAACCACCACAATTGGAAAGGTCCAGCTGGACTCACTTACTCGAATCGTACCTTACTCTTTTAATTTATTAATTTCTCTTTCAATTGCCTCCACATGACAAACAGGAGTCCTATAGAGTTTGGAACGAATTGGGGAGTGACTCCCAGTCTTGATGTTAAATGGAAACTTGGTAATTCTCCCTGGGGTTTCATCTCCAACTGCAATTACATCCACAAAATCCCCTTCAATATTTCCCACTCTTTTGTGAAAGTTAATTGAGGTTGCTCAAACAGCTGTTTGATGGAGCTTTCTCAGCCTGTCTCCAACGGGATATTGACTATGGAAAGACAAGGCCACCAGTGTCCGTTCGGCTGTCACAAGCGAACGTTACTCGAGGTGGCAGACAGACTCAGTGCCTAAGTGGAACCACTGGGTACTTAAATTTATGAAGGGAATTTCAACCTTTCCTTCGGTGATGTTGGTGACTCCTGAAGACCTAAAATCTTGCCACTTTTTATGTGGTTTTACGTATACTAGGTCCCCCTTGCATATTTCCGGTGCGGGTGCCTCCGATAGGGAGCCTCTGGTTCCGCAGGAACCGCCCCTGCTATCCCCTTAGCAGCAAGGGCGACCCTAACTCAAGGTCGTGTTTCCCCCATAATGGGTATTTCTGTCTCTTCCCCTGGCTGTTGTTCTCTGTATACTCTCAGCGCTCCGTGTACGGCGGGAATGACAGTGTGGAAGGACTACCTGGGAACTTGTAGGGCAGCTGTAACTGACTTGGGAGTGTTTCCATCAGTTTCTGTTTTCAATACTGCTTCTGTTACTCTGGGTTCCTACAGCCTACCGGAGTGAAGTTGTAAAAATCTGCAGATATCGGTTCGATTAAATACAAAAGCAATTCTCCTACCCGCAAAGTCAGCTAGTACTTCTGCCATAGGGTCATCTTCTCATTTTCAGAGAGGGCAAACTGTTTCAGGAGTTCGTTCTTGTATGACTCTCAGTCCGTTGGCCGATCCCTCAATCCTACTAACTTGCCATCTGCTGGGCCGGTTATCTTCTGGTTGGTCTGCATAATCCATTGTCTGTCGGACCATCGAGCAGTAGCATATTCGAAGAGCCCCAAGACGGCTTCAATAGAAAAGTATCCCTCAGCAGGACGGGAATTGTTGAACTTGACAATTGGAGTCGTTCGTATCAGGAGTTCACGCACTAACACTGGTTTTGTCATAGGAGGTCCCGCATCAATTCCCGACAGGGTTGAGGTTATTATATCGCTTCCACTGTTTTGACCTTTCTGCATGTGTCTGCATAATTCTGTTAGTTCACCCCTTATTTCTTGTATGAATGATGATGCACCAGTTTTAAAATTCTGTTCCCCGAGGACCGTGTCTACAATAGCAACAGGATTCGTTTCGCCTCTCTCTCCGTCATCGCCACTTGACATCGAACTTCTCGTGTTAGCCATTATTATTATTATCGTTTGTTTCCACTTTTTCAATAAAAGCATGTCGGTTAAAATCACTTAGCACAGACGTTGATCCATAATCCCCCCCCCCCCCTCACCTGACACCGTTTAATATAAACCGATCTGGGTCGTATTGGGGTTCAATCAATTTAGGAAAACGTGAATAGAGGAGGATTTCATGCACAAATATTACCCTATGGATTGTTTTACACAGACTATATTCTCTTAAGTTTACAAGGGTGCCCTTAATTATGATTACATTACGTTACTAAAAAAAAAATGGTACTGGGTTCAGCACGCATGTTGGCACCTGTGCTTCCTTGCGTGGTACACTCAATGCCCTCCGAAATAACTCTGCCTGTCCTCTGGGGTTTTACCCAAGCGCCTATGCATTGGCGTGGCGATACCTGATCAATGATTGGTTGTTTTACCCAAAAGTCTCATAACAACCAATCAGGAGAGAGCTAGTGACGCTATACCTAAGGTAACCTATATATATATATATATACATATATATATATATATATATATATACACATTCATATATATGTATATATATATATATATATATATGTATATATATATATATATATATATATACAAGTATTGCATGTGTGCATATGTTCATACGAAAGAATCACTTGTTTTTCTGGGGACAAGAAAGTTTATTATGGAGCATAAATCTATTCATAAGTAATAAAATACAGCTTGTTTACTTGTACATTTTTTAAGCTCAAATTTATTCGGGATTGTTATTTCAGTTTAAGATTTTGTTTGGTAAATCCTCCTGAAAGTTTCATTTAGTAAACTTCAAACTGCATCTTGTGCAGAACCTCCAACTTCGAGTTGAGTATCTGAAAAAGAGATTCCTCAGTTGTCTGGTTCTTGGAAATTTTAGAAGTGAAAACTTTGTCCTTTGTCACACAGTAAATATAGTCTCTGCTGATTCACTTGTTTTAATCCAGCCATAAGAAGATACAGTAAATAGTTTTATAGCGTTTTTGCAATACTAATATTATCACTTCTTACCATTATTATAACTGTTAAAAGCAACAATTTCAAAAAGATTCATCTGAAGGGCTTCGTGAAAAGTGACGACGAAGAAGAGGTCCTGATCTGAGTCCCTAGGACGAAAGCTAGCCTCATCCTCATTTCACCTCCCCAAGAAGATGCCTAAACCAACGTTGGTCCTGATCTTTGGTAGCTGGGTCCTTATCCGGATCTGGTCTGGTACCGACCTTGTGGCTTCTGCACCGGACTTGGCGGTCTATATTCGTCCGGGAGAGGTATTTTGCGCCACTGAATTTTGGGAATATCCGACTACATCTCTGATTGGGTGCGCAGCCATGTGCTTGGCGTGGCAGTGTCATGCATTTTTCTATGAAGGTGAGTTGGTTGCCTTTATTGTTATACATAATGGAAAAGATTTTACTTGATTGTGTTCTCATGATACTTTTTTAACAGTAAGAGAGAGAGAGAGAGAGAGAGAGAGAGAGAGAGAGAGAGAGAGAGAGAGAGAGAGAGAGAGCAGCATCAATATAATGTATATCTTAAGAAGGTTTTCTTACACATACAAACACACGCACACACACATACACATGCACACACACATACACATGCACACACACAAACACACAAACACACACACACATATATATATATATATATATATATATACATATATATATATATATATATATATATATATATATGTGTGTGTGTGTGTGTGTATGTATGTATGTGTATGTATGTATGTGTAGAAATCACAAAATCTGACACGTGATGAGTATAAAATGCATTATAGCCATGGAAGGAATAATTAAGACTTGATTGGAGTAGTACGTTCATCCATTATGGAAATCAACAGACTCAAAAATGAGAATACATATACAAAGACATCGTATTTCTACAGGAGAAGGTGATCCCACAGCTGTTAGTTTCTTGATAATTCCAGGAAAGTCAGATTTTACATAAATGAATAATACTGGATTAAAGAAAAACACACTAGGACTTAGATTTAAATTTTGACCTTTGGTACAGGAAATTACAAAGGATTCAACGACATTCCTTTGGACATAGTCATTTTCATGCATTTTTGTACTCGTCTTAGACCATTCAATTCTATGAGTAGATCCTAACCAGTAGGAGGCCAAGCCATTATTAAGAGAACCCCTGGAGACGGCCAACTTATTCTGTTTTATTCTAACTGAAATACCTTCGGATGTTTGGCCGACATAGAACAAGTAAAAATCTGAACGAGTAATACTATATACTGTATTATTATCACTTCCAGAACTATTGTTAATGAACATATTATTTAAAGTACAATTATATTGAAATGCTACCCAAATAACTAGATTTTTCAGAAAGGGTATGGCATCTACGAAACAACCATAAAAAGCTAAACAAAGTATATTATTAATTGTTTCCTTTATCCCAGCTGGACACTTTTTAATGTTTTTCAGCTTTATTCATACAGTTTTCTAGAAAACATTTGGGATAGCAAAGCTTAGTAGCAATTTTCTTAATTTTAGTGAACTCATCCTCTATGTACTAAGGGCCACATATTCTAAGTGCCCTAAGGTACATGGAGGAAAAACAGAATACTTTATATTTCAAGAGTGGCCAGAGTAGAAATGTACTTATGAAAAGTTATTGGTAGGCTCTCTATATATGGAAAACCTAAATTTATCTGCTTGTCTAACTATTTAAAAGACTAAAAGTGGGATACTGGTATTTTTTTTTTTATTAAATTTTATGGATGGTACCAATGAATTAATTCTTGATGGAAACAAAACCTTCAAGATTAAAACTTTCTTCTAAAATACCTAAAATATAATCAAAATAATTATACCAAACAATTTGCGAGGATCATCCTTAAGGAATTAATCTAGATTATAAAAACTCCCTATATATGTTGGATAAAGATAGGCCAAAGGATTGTCCATGGCCATACCAAAACTTGTCCATAGTAATTTCCCCTAAGATTTAATTCACGCTTCATTAATGCACAGAAAAAAAAAGTTGAATAAGAACATAGGCTGGTAAAAGTGACTCATAAGCATCTAAAATACCCGATAGGAAATGTAATAAGTCATCAACCAGGACCTTGGTAACCAACGAAGTCACATCAAAACTTGATCTATAGTTGGACGTTAAGTTAACATTGTTGGTATCGCTATGTTGACGATGTTTTAGGTATTTCAAAAGAAAATTTTAATCTTGAGGGTTTTTTTTCAACAATTTATTCATTGGATATGTATATATACTGTATACATATACATACACACACGGATATATATATATATATATATATATACATGTAAGTATGTATAAATATATATATAAATATACATATATATATATATATATATATATTATACATACATACATACATGTATATATATATATATATATACATATATATACATATAATATATATATATATATATATATGTACAGTATATGTATATATATAATATATATATGTATATATATATATATATATATGTATATATATATATATATATATATATATATATATATGTAATATATACATTATTAAACCCATGACCTAGAGGTCTTTGGTGAGTTAGGAGTGTGACGACAGCCATAACAGGATGTGAAAATAGACCATGCTAAAGCAATGCTCAGAAAGCATTGCATGAGTAAACATTTATGTCTGTCTTGTAAACATGTCACAACGCCTCCCGTGAGAAACAGTTGACCTATTGATCCCTACCGGAATCACCTGACATCCGGCCATAAGGCTAGGTGATCATTTCTCTTTGTATTTATATGAAACGCTGAGATAGCTAATGTTACGTTATCGACGCGAGCTTATTGTAAAGCAGTTCTATTCAACTTTTCATACAGAATGGTCATCCGACCAAACCATCCATGATGGAGCTATCAATAAATTGTTTAAAGTTAACCTAAAACTTTGACTTATTCTAAGAAGTAACCTACAAGTCTAATATTTCTATATTACATTGAAGAGACATAAGATGGAACCACAATGTGTACGTATAACATTCACACACTAACAATTGGTGGCAGCGAATACAACTATAACAACCAGCGATTACAACTATAACAACCAGCGATTACAACTATAACAACCAGCGGTTACAACTGTAATAATTAGCAGTTACAACAGTAATAAATCTACAATTACAACGAAGTATCTACGTCTACCGAAGAAATGAACTCATCGAATATCAGCTATAAATCAGATATAAACTGAGGAACCAGGATCTTCAATCAACAAGCATCAGTAATCATCCTACGAATACGAAGAAATGTCCTTCATCTATGTCAACGTTTCGTGAACCACTTTCATCACATACATTCAAGAATCACATCGGGAAGTGAAACATTCATCGGATAAACAACGCACGACAAGAAGCCAAGTCGAAGGTCATCACGCCAGCTAAACTCTTCCTGCAAATGAGAGAGAGAGAGAGAGATGACGTGACATCGTCGGATCAAAACAATCTTCACACATATATACTAAAGCTAAGTACATCCTTTATTCATTCAGGTTTTTTTTCAGTGAAGTGTTTTATGTCACGAGTCGATCGTCCATTATTGCTGGGGTGAGTTATGTATAATTTTAATCTTCCCTCATTAAAGGAATCTATATTCAACTACGAATTCTCGTCTGCTGAATTTTTTCTCTCTTTGTGCTATTTCCGTTTTTTTTTTTTTCAGAAGTTCTCGGGAAATATCTTTGTCACATCAACTGTCTTAATATCATCCTTTTTGGGGACTTTGTTATAATCTGCAACATATCTTTATTGTATAGTGCATATGCGTTTACGCAGTGGACTTGTGTATTCATATAGATATTTTGATAGGATCGCAGGGAATCGTAGTGATAGGAAAAAAGTTAATGTTAACATGTCGGCACCTGTGACTCCCGGACCCAGTAACCCCACTACCATGGTAACTCTAGTGAGTGCAAGATCAGCTATCCTTCTTTTTCTAGGTCGGGTCAATGGGTTTCTGCCTCAGAATGTCGAGTCATGGACCTCGTCAGTAGATGCTCATTTAAACGCAAAACGCATTACAGACCCATCTGTACAATTACAAGAAGCTAAAATTTTCATAGACTTTGCTAAAGGAGATGCAAGCGCGTATCTTAGAGGAGTCTCTTTCCAAGAGGCAGTTACATGGGACGATTTCAAAGTTAGGCTACGTGCAATATATGGCGGTGAGGAAGCTTTAGACGTAGTTTTGACATTAAGAAATACACTTAATCAAGCCTCTATGACTCAGCTTAATGTTATAGATCGGGCGGCTCTCATTGCTGACTGGCTGAATGAATATCAGGATATTTTAAGTAATTCCACATGGGTTACAGGAGATAACATCCCCGTGAAAGATTTCTTACGGCTAATATATTTAACTTGCATGAAAATTATGTTGTCTGAGGCTTTAATGCGGTGTTTTGATAAAAAGCTAACGCCGAAAGTACGGAACTGGATGTATATAAACAGATAAAGAAACACATGTCTAAGTGTACTGACCTTGATCCCTTGCTTACTCAAGTTTTTGCAAAACATGAAACTAAGCCACAACAAGTAAACATAGTTAATAATAATCAAGCTGTAGGGATGACTTGTTACAATTGCAAACGTCAAGGTCACTTGATTGCAGACTGTAGGACGCAATTTTGTTCAATTCATAACAGTTCAACCCATTAATATAGTCGATGCTTCTCGCGTAATCAACAGCAGAATCCTAGAAACACGCAGACAGTTCCCTATGGAAATAAAAAGAAAAATCCTCAGTTTAGTAAAAAGAAACAGGCGAATGGCAACGTAGTTCAAAATCAAAAACAAACAAATAGTGCTTCAAGTAACTCTGTTCCTGGGCCGTCTAGCCAGAACTCGCAAGGTCAGACGAATTTTCAGAATGTTCAAAGCAAAGCAAATACCACATAGTTAACTCCATTGGGGGAGAGAGTGATTTTGGGTCATTCATATCAACATCTTTTATATCAAATAATACATTTAATAATCTATCAGATCATTGTAAGGCAATAAATTTTCCTATGAAACACACAGCCGAATCCAATAAATCAGTGCAGGTTCCCGTAGATTTGCAACAAATTCACGCAATAATAAGCCAAAATGAGTTACGACCAACATTATATGCTGTAAATTTAGAACACCGATCCTTCACATTATTTTTTGACTCTGGTAGTCCACGTAATATCATGGATTTGAGGACTCATCACTTGTTATTTTCGAACTTCCTTATAGAGAAGTCCGGAGTAAAGCTCTCGGGTATAGGAAATAATGAATTAAATGTAATATGAGTAACTCATGTTCAGTACAAGGTCGGTAAGCGCACGTTTGCCGGTACCTTTATCGCTGTACAAAACATTGATATGTATCCAGCTGTAATTATAGGATACCCGTCTATGGGCACTCAAAACATTACCTAAGCCCCTGCCAAACACGGCGTGTATATCAAACGAAAATTCTATAAGTCTTCTAATACCTTAAAATCAGTTTTGGATATAAAGGAGGCGACAAATAAAACAGTAACGTACGTTGAAGAACCAATCACTTGCCTCATGAATCAAGAAATAATATATGCGACCCAACAGAATTCTCGTTCACCCATAATATCAACTTGCACGCAATCTATCGAGCCGAACGTAACTTCGAATATATTAGTGCGAGTAAAGAAAACTTTGCCGGGATCTGAAATATTAATCCTTTCCGACACTCTGAAAACTAACGGATTGTCCGTCACACAAGCTATTTATACAGTCGTCTCACAACAACAATGTGATATTGAAGTCTGTAATCTTTTGAATACCACTTTAGTAATTCACAAAAATCAACATATCTTGGATGTGGAAGTTTATAAACATCGCATTCTTACCATCGCTGAGATCAATCACGCTCTATCAGTTGCGGATGAATCCATTTTGCACTCCATAAAAAATAAAATCAATAAAGACATTCAAGAAGAGGAAATTCAGCAGAAATTTTTTGATCTTTTAACTAAATATCATGACGTTTTCTCCACTACGGATGGATCCTTAGGTACAACGGATGTCGAAGAACACCAAATAAGGTTAAAATACAAGCAGAAAATTATCTATGTACCCTCGTACAGACTCCCTATGAAATTCCAGAATGAGATAAATGATGAAGTAGGTAAAATGCTAGAAGAAGGAGTTATTAGGAAATTGAACAGCCCTTATAATTTTCCATTAATAGTTGTACCAAAAAAAGATCGAACATGGTGTATCTGCGTAGACTTCCGTCGCTTAAATGAGGAAACGATCCCTGATCGATTTCCAGTGCTATGTATTGACGATATTTTATCTTTGCTAGGTCAGAACAAATATTTTACCAGTTTGGACTTACTTAAAAGCTTTCACCAGATATCATTAGAAGAAGATAGTATCCCATACACTGCCTTCAGCACAGCCAGGGGATATTATGAATTTTTTGCGTATGCCATTTGGTTTACGTTGTGCTCCCATAACATTTTCTAGAATGATAAACATAGTGTTTGGAGACTTGTTAGGGGACATATTGCATGCCTATATGGACGACCTTGTAATCTTTTCTAATACCTTAGAAGAACATCTATGTAAACTGGAGCTAGTGCTACAGAGACTAAGACAGCATAATTTTAGGGTAAAGATTAGTAAGTGTGAATTCTTCAGAACAGAACTAGTCTATTTAGCTTTTATGGTGTCTAGTCAAGGTCTTAAAGTAGTCCACGATAAGGTGTCGGCTATCCGTAACTTTCCGATACCTAATAATGGCAAGGGAATACAACAATTTCTGGGGTGTAGTGGGTATTACAGGCGTTTTATACGCAATTATTCAATAATAGCCGCTCCCCTAACCGATCTTACGAAGAAGGGCATAGATTTCATATGGTTTGAGTAGCATCAACAGGCGTTTGATACCTTGAAAGATGAACTGTGTAGTTCTCCTATCTTAAAATTTCCTGACTTCGGTAAGGAATTCTTCATTGCAACAGATGCCTCAGACCTAGGAGTAGGTGGGGTATTGCTTCAGCAATATGACAAACAGTTTTTCCCGATAGCTTTTTATTCACGTAAACTTAGACCTTCCGAAAGTAAATATGCAGTAATAGACAAGGAAGGGCTAGATATTGATTATTCACTAGTTCATTTTAAGTTCATAATATACGGTTATCCCGTCAAGTCAAGGTTCTTACCAATCATAAGCCCCTAACCGGCTTCTTTAAAGGCTTTAGTCACAGCCCCAAACGAACTCGGTGGCATTTGATCATCCAAGACTTTGGCCCGAGAATAGGGTATTTACCTGGGAAACCAAATATCATTGCTGACGCATTATCACGTAACCCCACGTCATCTTGTACGGAGCCATTAGCCTATTGTTAAAACTGTATCTGAACAGGAAGATCTGGGCTGGAGCCTTGAACTAATACAGACTGAACGAAGAAAAGATCAGCAATTAGAAAAAATCATAAATGCTTTGAACAGAAATCCTAAGAAAAAGGAATATATAAAGTATACGCAGCAGAATTATATAATAAAAAATAATACTCTGTGTAGATCTGTGACAAGGAAAACCCGCAATACACCACAGGGGATTAACGACCAGGTAGTGGTACCAATCTCACTTATACCTACTGTCCTAAATTGGTTGCATGCAAATCCATTGCATGGCCACCCGGGGTTCTCCATAATGTCACAGAAAGCCAAATCATTATTTTATTGGCATACGATGCTTACAGATATAAAAAAAAAAACCCGCTAATTGTCGCTCTTGTCAGGAAAACAAAGGGCACACGAAAACACCTGTCAGCCTAGGGGCTTATCCCGTGCCCAATCAACCCTTTGAAAGAGTACACTTAGATTTATTAACAGGGTTTTACGAGTCAGACAGGGGAAATAAGCACCTCTTAGTAATTATAATTGCTTTGACTCGATATACAGAACTGATAGCGCTTAAAACTAAAACCACGATCGAATGCGCTAGGAAGTTTTACGAGTGCTACATTTGTAAACATGGAATTCCACACATGATAATCTCTGACTTGAGTGGAAAATTCAATAATAATTTTCTTAACTCTTTGTATGAATTCCTTGGCATAAAGAAAATCAATACCATGATCTATCAGGCAGAGTGGAACAGGCTAGTGGAAAGAGCGAATAGGAAGGTTTTAAACATATTAAGACTTACACTAGGGGGATCAGACCCCAACTGGGATATTGCCATACCTGCAGTGCTAAGTATTCTGAATCACTCATATCATGTACCTATTAAAATTTTGCCGCACGAGGCACTGTACGGTACCCCCAGCTTGAGGCCTTTCCATGTATTAACGCCTACAACTAATTTATCAAATCCTTTAAAGGATGTTATGAATGCAAGCATAAGTCGTTATAATATCCTTCGAAACAATCTAGAAGAATCACAAATCATAATGAAAAGGAATCATGATAAAATAGCGAAGCCAACTAAAACATATACCGTGGATGATAAGGTATACATACAAGTATATGTATGCAAAGGACTCAATTATAAACTGACACCTAAGTTTGAAGGCCCGTTTAACATTTTAGAAACATTAACGGCCAATAGATTTAAAGTTCAAAATTAATCCCAACCCACTGATGAGAGAATTGTACCATTGGCTCACATAAGAAATTAAAATAAGGGAGAAGGAAGTGAGGGAAATTTTTGTATCTATGAAAGTTGTATAATATTTGTATGTAAACATTTTTTTTTCTTAAAACAGGAGTAATTACATATATTTTTCTCATTGTAGGTTTCCAAAATGAAGTTTTTATTGTTAGGAGTGATATTGTTCGTTCAGACATTTTTTTTGGGTGGGAAGAGCCCTAAAACTAAAATTATAGATTTTAAATATGGCACCATTATAGAGAAACCAGAAGAAGTTTTCATTACAGCAAGCAATATAGTTATAGAAGTAGATATGCAAGCGATTTTCCTCCCAGAGGATGACGTCACTAACCTAAAGAGTGACCTGTCAAGGTTCGCTGCTTCATTAAATGAAATGCATCGTCATTTTCCTTTTATTACAGAGAGTTCGCTTACACCAATATTAAGCGTTGCAGAAATGTTATCATACGACTTGCAAAATAAAACTGATGAGGCAGAAGCTCTGGCTCGTGACCTACTGATGTGGACTGTACGACATATTAACCTTGAAAGACGTAACCCGTTTATTTTTGCTGCACTAAACATCTTTGGATCTGTTGCAAGTTTAGGCTTAGGAATTTCAAATCGTCCTTAAATCAGTAATCAAAATAAGAAAATTGAGTTTTTAGAACATAAAAACGAACTAGTTTTATCAGAACTGAAGAATCAATTAACATCAGTCAATCAAATAATGAGTTTGGTGAACGAACATTCTAGTAATATCAGTCAATTTATGGAAGTACAAAACTTGCTGGCAACGTTAACGTATTATAATTCAAAAATAGATCATATCCATACTAAAATTTCACATTTTATTGAGAAATCAAAAGACTATGTGGAAGCTATTACGTTAGCAACTAAGGGTGTTTTATCACCACTTCTTTTGCCTATTAAAGAGCTAACATTAATTTTGGAGAACGTACGGAAGAAAATACAGGAACATGATTACAATTCCCTTTGATTCTTCTGATGCCTGGCAAGCATACAAAATATCACCATTCTCAACTTTTATGTCGAATAACTCAAGTCCAGTAATATCCAGTTTGACAGGACACGTATTGATTTCCCCTGATAAGGAAACATATACGGTCATTAGAGACTTAGATAAATTAACTCACTGTTCAGAAGCCATGAATAATAAAGTATGTACAGCTGACTCCTTTGAATTCCATCATATATCAATGGATTCATGTGAGTTAGGTATAGTGCTAAACGGTTCTCTCCCATACACACGAAGATTGTCTGAAAAAACTTCATCCTTTTGACGATAATAAGTTCAATTACAGATTGAACAACGACTCGGATACTATACGACAAGGCCGGCTTCAATGTATCATGCCCAGACGGATCCACAACTCACTCCCAGGTCTTCGTTGCAGCTGACGGTTGCATCGGGACGTCCACGAACTACACGGTCCAAGGAATTAACACTATCATCAGGGAACGGGCCTACTTCGCGAATTTCACGTGGACAACTACAATCCTATCCTTACCTCTCCCATACAACGCACAGGTGGCTAATCGATTGACGAAACTAGCCAAGAAGGACCACCCGTCACCGACTTATGTAGGGGTAATCTTCGTTTCTACATGTCGCCGGCATCAATCAGTGTCACGGTGGTGATTCTTATCGCCGTTAACATACTTGCTTGGCGTAGATTGAGGCAAAAACAGGTGGAGCTCCAGAGGAACGTTTTGCCACTTCCAGACAACACTCCTATTGCATTGAAAGCATTTACATTTAGAGCCATTTGAAATTGACCATTTCACTTGACTCGGGGGGTAAAATTGTCTGGAACTGAGAAGTGTGTGAAAAGCGGTCAGCACGCTGGTAATATGTAGTTGAAGAGAATCCAGGACAATGCATGTGTTTTATATATATATATATATATATATATATATATATATATATATATATATATATATATATATATATATATAAACAGTTAAAAAGTATCTTTTGAGCACCTAATAAAATATTGTAGCCCTATATATTTTAAAAGTATCTATTGGGCACCTAATAAAATATCTAAGCCCTATATATATATATATATATATATATATATATATATATATATATATATATATGGAACCGTGGTGCGTGTACGTACCAGGAATCTATATCTTGTGCACAATCATACCAAATTTGAAGTATTTTTATCTTTATCAAGGTAACAAATATTCTTGATCAGTTACTAATGAACAATCATATCAATTTGATGTATTTATATCTTTACCAAGGTAACAAATATTCTTAATCAGTTACTAATGAACAATAATATCAATTATAATATATCTTTATCTTCAACAAAAGTAACAACTATTCTTTAACAAGTTACCAATTTGTATATACATGTTCTGTATTTTCCATGCATTTTTTTTATTTATGACTATGTCCGTTAGGTATGTGTTTTCTTTTTTTACATATACTTTTTTTGCATATTCATCCTTAATCACTTGTTTATGGCTATGACTAAAATATATATCCAGTCACACTCTTAGGAAACATATTTTAACGTAACTTTTAATGTTCAATGCTTGAATGGTAGCTGTCCGAGCTAATGTAATGTATACATTATCAAACTCATGACCCAAGGGGTCATTGGTGAGTTAAGAGTGTGATGACAGCCATAATAGGATGTGAAAATAGACTATGCTAAAGCAATGCTCAGAAAGCATTGCATGAGTAAACATTTATATATGTCTTGTAAACATGTCACAACGCCTCCCGTGAGAAACAGTTGACCTATTGATCCCTACCAGAATCACCTGACTTCCGGCCATAAGGCTAGGTGATCATTTCTCTTTGTATTTATATGAAACGCTGAGATAGCTAATGTTACGTTATCGACGCGAGCTTATTGTAAAGCAGTTTTATTCATCTTTTGATACGGAATGGTCATCCGACCAAACCATCCATACTCCAGTGATGGAGCTATCAATAAATTGTTTAAAGTTAACCTAAAACTTTGACTTATTCTAAGAAGTAACCTACATGTCTAATATTTCTATATCACATAGAAGAGACATAAGATGGAACCACAATGTGTACGTATAACATTCGCACACTAACACACACACACACACACACACACACACACACACACACATATATATATATATATATATATATATATATATATATATATATATATATATATATCGTGTACTGACTTTTCGTCCGATGTCACTTCGTCCGAGACACTTTGTCCACGTCTTTTTGTCCAATATTTTTTCGTCCGATGGACTTTTGGTCCAAAGACATTTGGTCCAATTTTAAATCGTTTCAATCCATAAAAGAAAAAAGAAAAAAAAACTTAGCCAATCCATAACTTCCCAATAGAAAATGAAACCCACTGAACGTTTTATAGCGGAATGAAACTCATCTGCAGCATTGTTTGTGCTACGTAAATCTTGAAGAATACGCTCATTAACATTCCATACATCTAATGGGAAATTAGACAGATCTCTCCTTTGTCTCGCACCACACCCTCTTACGACTCCCATGTAAGTCACATCAAAGTTGACAATTAATTCGGAAGATATTTCGTCATCGTCTATCAATTTCTCAGGAAATCCGGAATGCTCTTCTCGGCACCTTTGAATAGTCTTTTAGAGTACTTGCACAAGAGGGAGCTGGGAGCAAGTATTTTCAGTTATCTCTGAAAACTTTCTCGATAACTTGCTGCTATGATTTCAATCGCTTTATCCTTAATTTCAGCAACTGCTTTTCTAGCATTTAATGCATATAAATTTGCGGGATAAAGGTGCTCACCAGAAGAATAAATAAATTTTGGTACATTGTCTTCCGTAATCCTGTGAATAGGCACTGAACACAGCTGCCTTTTCTCGCACCTCCAGTATTCTTTTCCAAGTTTTGTATTAGTTGAATGAAAATCGTAGATGAAATTACTTTCATCTACTACTTTTCTTTTCTTCTTCGTTGATTGTATGAACTTTGCCATTTCGGGATGGGCAGATTCAGAAATTGAAGTACTAAACTTGCAGCACAATATATATACTGTATATAGTGCCCTACTAAAGAGAGAGAAGGCAAGAGCGAATGTTAAGCATGACTAATGGAATAATTAGAAAATGAGCATATTACTTTATCATAAAAGCCAATAAGGTATAAACTTTTAACACAGAAGTGAAGTAAAAGGGAGTAAAAAGTCCATGAAACACTTGTTTTCTTTAGAAATTGGACCAAACGTCGTTGGACCAAAAGTCCATCTGACGAAAAGACATTGGACAAAAAGACCTGGACGAAGTGTCGTCGGACGAAGTGGCATCGGACAAAAAGACCACCCACCTATATATATATATATATATATATATATATATATATATATATATGTGTGTGTGTGTGTGTGTGTGTGTGTGTGCGCGCGTGTGTATGAGTACCCAGCCTTTAGACAGAACAGCCATTCTTACATTCCCGAGGTGGTGGGTGTGAATCGGGGTGCCACCCAAAAAACCTCTAAAATTTGAATTGATTAACATGAAAAGTCCACGACGATTGATTATGGACACCATACTTCATCAAAATCTGTAAGATAATAAAGAAATTTCTGGTGAAAAGAAAACTTAAGAATGGCGTTAATTTGTGCTAATTAAGGTTTTAATTAACATGAAAAGTACACATATGAAACTACTCGGTATTTGTAAATGAAGGTTCTCTGAGTGTAAAACACCAACTTAAGAACAGAAGTTTAGATGTTAAGGAAACTTAAGAATAGGTCAAAGGTCATACTACACCCAACAGCCTGTAATTACCATATTAATTAACATGAAAATTTTGAGTTTCAGTTCCATGGCAGTTGATTAAAGACACCACACTTCACCCAAATCTGCAAAGTAAAAATGGAATTTTTGTTAAAAAGATAAATTAAAAACGATGTTAATTAGCCTTAATGTAGGTTTTGATTAACATAATAGGTACAAGTATGGAACCAAATCAGTATTGTAGAGTGGTTGCTTGGTTGAGAATCACTCTAGTAGGAATGGAGATGGAGAGATGTAAGAACAGGTCAAAGGTTACTTATCAAGCCAGGGGCTGACTCCCAGCAGGTCTATAGCCAGGCTCAATAGAGTTGTCCTGTGTACATTGTAAATTAGTAAAGACAATACAAATGCTAAAATTATGGAAAACAGTTTAGTTAGCTGTACACTTTAGGCATAACAAATTACACTCTATCATTTGACCCAAGAATTAATAAGCAGTTGTCTTGTTGAGAGACCCCAAACCATAGAGAAAGATTTAGCATAGATGATGTGCCATATATAGAGTATGGCCCACATGCCAATGTATGCTGGATTTAATTCATTAACTAAACCTGACAAATTGACAGAACCATAGATTTTTTTTAACGTAAAAGTTTCTCAGCAACCACAATGAGTTGAGAGGTGTTCTTGACCTCTTTGGAATCCTTTCAAGGTCCTGGTACGTATAGGGGTTATGGTGATAGGCACACCCCTCCCAATTAGGGGTATGGATGCGAAAACCGTAAATTACGGGGTATGCGTATCTCAGCAACCACAGGGAGTTAGGAGGTGTTCTTGTGTATGCCGGAAAGATCTGGAGGTCCTGACTATGGCGGTTGGGAAGAACAGTGCACTACATCAAGATATAAGTCAGAGGACGCAAAAATAAGGGGTAGGTGTATCCCAGCAACCACAAGGAGTAAAGAGGTAGTCTTGGGCTTGTTGGAAGGGTCCCAAGGTCCTTAGTATTATGGTGGAGGAGATGAGTGCACTACATCAAGGTATAAGGGACAGGATGTGAAAATAATGGATATGCGTATTTCAGAAACCACAAACAATTAAGAGTTGTTCTTGAGGTCGCTGAAAGGGTCTAAAAAGGCTCGTAGTATATAGCACCTGATTCAACTCTTAGCCACTTTTTGATCCATAAACAGCCTTTTGGGTGACATTATATCTATGACCTTCACAATGTAGAATGTGCAATCAGGACAATTGACATTGACTTATTCATACATTCACTCATTCCAGTTATCCAATTATCCTCTTTAACAAACCATATTAGTTATTCCCGTTGATTGTTTCCATTTGGTTTTCGTAATATTGACAATACATAAGCTGGCCCTTGGAGTCTTCTGTGGAATGGACATTTATAATACACGCCTTGGCCTTTGGAGTCATCTGCAGAATGGTGCCTTTTCTATTAAGAGAACAGACAAGTCCTTCAGCAGATGCCCAGTGGATCTAACATTGGAGCAAAACGTGAATGCAGACAAGTTTCTAGTTTTTCATGTATGACATCTTCCACCAACAAACTACAGCCCATGTCTTCTGAGAATGATAACTAAGTTTACTCGAGCTGCCATCATAGCTACGGTCCAGGAGTTGGCTGAAATGTTGAATCGTAAGGATACAACTATGGAATTGCACAGAACACGAATCAAGAGGGATACTTCCAACTTACAGAAGACCATTGACCAAAGAAAAGGATGTTCCCATCCTTTTATGAAGTCATTTGAAGTATCCCTAAGTTTTTTTAATATTAGAACAGGAAAAGTGGCCAATGGACCTGTTAAGGAATGTCTACTTAGATTGAGACAAAAGGGGAATGAGTGCCATGAGAATCATCAGGTTATGCTTCAGAGACCCAAACAACTTCGAAGAGTCCATGAAGGAGAGACTGCTGACATTCAAGGAGAATTGCAAGTCCAGTAAACAGAGCAAACACAAACAAATTGCTTCTCTGGTGAGTACACGTGATCTGCTGGGACGGCTGCTTGTACTAGATGGTAGGGAGGATCTGTACTTGAAACATTTCCTCTTTTACCCCTTACCAACAGCTGCTCTCTTGATGCGCAGTTCCAATGGCTTGATGATGAAAACAGACAAGAACGCTCTTCTCCATCTCCTGAAAGTTACAGTCGAACGATCAGCTCCACCCACAGTTGATGCAACTGTCTTTGATGGAAATGTCTTCCTGAATACCCTCCCCATACCATCCTACAAACACGTATGATGATTTGGCATTTGGTGTTCTTCAGCAAGTGAATATAATGTCAGGAAACAGAGTTGACATAGTTTTTCACACATGCCTTCTTCCGTCTATCAAAGGGAGGGAACAGGCTTTAAATGTCTTGGTGAGAAGACGAACCTGGAGTATAATATATCTAGTGATAAGCAATAGCATCTAAGGATCATTGGTCGCTGCCTACAATCCAGGTCATTCAAGGAGGAATTACTGAAACTCCTATCGGAAGAATAAGTGGCACAGCATTATGAAGATTGATCAACTGTAAGAATATGTACCTCTCATACCTTTGCTGAAGACTTGAAAACAAACTGCAAAGCATCATACACACTAATCTGTGCTCACGCAAAATTTATGGATAATGGAACTGTCCTGAATCTGGTTGTTAGAACATCTTGCACAGATATTGCTCTCGTACTGGTCCATCATTCCTGAAACATTCAAACAAACATATAGATGAAGGTTGATACAATATTACGAAATAACAGAAGGTATATGAACATAACAGATATAAGGAAGACAATTGGAAAGAAGCTCTCCTATGCCATGCATGCCTTCCTCTCCTTTAAAAGATCAGATTACACTTCACCCCCTGTCAAAAAGGACAAGATCAGCCAATTCAAGCCTTTGGAAAAGGACACTAATGCACAAAGAGCATTTACAGATATTGCAAAAGGGGACCTAAGTGAAAAGACTGCACAAGATTTTAGTTTTCACAGCATGGATTTATGGCATATAGACACAGGGCCAGCCTTATCCTTGGTTGCACATCAGCACCAGGTATCTGAGAAACACTTCCAACAAAAGTCTACAAGCAAAGACACATTGAAGAAATTAAGGGGCATGATGTAATGATTCCACATCACAAGGCAGAGATTTCACAACATATCCGACGAGAGGCTTTTATTGAAAGAATGTTGGGAAATGCATGCATAACTAACATCTAGCAACATCCTTCTAAAGATGATGGTTGGGAATGCCAAGATGAGTCATATTAAATTTCTCGATTCACTGGTCTCCAGCTGCATTGGTATCAGACATGGAAGCCACTATAGAGTAATCTGATGTTATGTGACCTTTCCAGCACAATTTCCATTCCCAAGTTGGTGATTCTGAATATTTACACCATTCCTTGTTAATCAAAAGTTAATTATGGGTCACTGTACCTTTCATGTTAATTATAACCCAAGGTCTATAGACTTAGTCAGTGCTAACTAACGTCGTTCTTTAGTTATATTCCCAACATAAATTCCATTCTTACCTTGCAGATTTGGATGAAGTGTGGAGTCCATAATCATTCAGTATGTCAATTAGCGGTCATTAGATGTGCTATGATCTTCGACCTATTCATAAGTATCTTTCCAACCTCAATTTCCATTCTTAAGTTGGAAATTCATATTCAGATAACATCTAAAAATCGCTATTAATGTTTTACTTGTATTTTTAATGTTTAAAAAAAAAGACATTATTTGGTGATAATTAAAGTCGTTCCTAAGTTATCCTTCCACCAGAAATTCCATTCTCATCTTGCAGATTTAGATGTAGAGTGGTGTCCATAATCAATCAGCATAGAAATGAAACTTGTACCTTTTATGTTAATTTATTTAGATTTAGGTGGGTTTATGGGTGGCACTGTTCTGTTTAAAGGTTGGGTAGTTTTACACCACAAGCACCTCAAAACATTTGTACCCTCCATGTTTATCAAATTTCACCCAGCTCTAAAACTGAAACCCCAGGATGTATTCTAGTGGGCATGAATTGCAGCTCGAGGGTTTTCAATCATGCCTTTTTTACACTGATACAGGTATATGTTTAGTTACATATCCCTTGAAATATTTTCTTCTTAAACATGTAACAAAAACCTTCTTCCATTTCAAGGAACGTTTGTCGATGAGCTTGTTAAACTCATACCTTTTTTCAAACAATCAATGACCCACTGTTATTGATTTTATCACATAGGCTTTTCCACTGCTAAAGTCAACACAGTCTCATTGAGACTTCATGAAATGTGCCTGAAGCCCTTCAACTTGTCTTTGAATCAAATCCTGTCCCTCAAGCTGATAGATCAAATTTCATTAAAAATGGACCACAGTGTATCCTTTGATTGGTCTGTTAGAAAACTGGTGCAACCTCACCCTAAAAGATTGATATGGAAAAATGGATTGTACCTTTTCCACACAAACAACAAAGAATGCTGTGACTCTAGAGTGTTCTCTTGCAATTGGTAAGATAAGACTATTGTACTTGATGTCATTGTTATGTCAGACTTTAAATACATATATTAATATTAATAGAAAATCTTAGCGGTTTCAGCTTAAATCAATGTGTAGTCTTGTTTTGTTGTTGAAAAACTTATATGCCAATATTACAACTTCCAGATGGGAATTGCACCTTAACAGGATTATTGACAGCTCCCTCCATTGGTGTGAAGTCTGATTTGTTCAGAAAAACCCGTCATTCACAAACTTTGACGAATATTGCTCTGAACAAACCAACAACTTGTAGCCGAGTCACATCAAATTGGTAAGTTTTTAGTGACAAGTAAATCAACTGGCAACTTTTGTGTAATTATGAAATCAGAGGTGAAATATCTGAAAATTCTGATGATTGCTTAGGTGGGAGAAAGAGAGAGGAATAATTCTGTGCTTGTCAACCAGGTAAAATAATTAATTGATGACACATTACCTAACTACTGACTCATATCTGTGTCTCATGCCACTTTTTAGGAGTCCAATGTATTCCTTACTTCTTTTGTGATATGGTGAATGGCTTACTGGCAAATTAGAAGCCTTGTAGCAATACAAGTGTATAGATATATCATCATCATCATCTACTTCCACGCCTATTGACACAAAGACCTCAGTTACATTTTGACAGTCGTCTCTATTTTGAGCTTTTAAATCAAGAATTTCTAATCATCCCATCCTACTTCACGCTTCATCGTCTTCAGCCATATAGGCCTGGATCTTCCAACTCTTATACCTTTTATGACATGTCCTAGGGGTTTGTACTACAGTGGATTAGAAATGGCTGTATTTATTGTTGTTGTTTGATAGATTATATATATATATATATATATATATATATATATATATATATATATATATATATATATATATATATATATATTATATGAGGATGGCTCGTGTCTGCGAACCAAACATATAATAGTGACTGTCAAATGAATCAATCTCTCGAATTCCAAAATCACTTGCTTGCTTTTACATTGAAACTCTTATACTTTAGCATATGAATACACGAACTCTGAGACAGTTGAATAATTCCCTGACAGCAATATATAAAACACTGAATATCCAGAGGCCTCTTAAGTACACCCAAAACCAAACTAGGTAATTATTCTTAAGAATTATTTAAAACTTACTACGGTTCATTAACAGGATACAAGCGTATACTATTCTAAACAATGGTGATTGGAATAATACATTCTTTACAAAAATGAATATAATCTATATAAATTACAACACTTTGAAAGAATTTCCATAAATAAGATAAATCACTTAAAATATTAAGTCTGAACAAAACTTGGATTAAAACAAAAATGTTACGATCTGAAAAATATACATTAATAGGACTTGAACTATTGTATCAGAATAAACCTTAGACTAAAGGTGCGCTTACACGATCGAACTATGTTCGACGGACAAAATCGTTACCATATCACAGGAGAAGCAGGATGACGTCGTAAGCGGTGAAATGATGGAAACGGATCTGGCAACAAGCAATGGTACTAGATGAGGGTGTTTACCACATTTCGAATCTGCTCATAGGGCATAGACCGGTGGACGATGTTCAAAGGTGATGTCCGTTGGTAACTCAGGCTAATTGTTACAACTTTGGCTTTTCTTCCATAAGGCTCTTTGACAAACAGTAGCTAGAAGTTTTATTCCTGCTGTGACCAGTTCGTAAAGCCTGGTGGTTTGATCGGTGGATATCCAGAAGTTTAGATATATGTTAATAAGTTTGTCGAACAGGTTGACATGTGTCATTTTATAGTAGACTGACCTATTTAAAGTTGTTACTGGTTCATATTATTTTTTTATGATTTTTCATTCATAGTTTATTTTGCTTTTCTCTATATAGGCAGCGCCCAAACAAGCATGATCTCGTTGCTGGGATTCTTAGCCTTGTAGCATCCTGCTTTTCCAAATAGGGTTCTAGCTTATTAAATAATTATGATAATAAGGGGCTGGGGAGTAAATGATTAGGGAACTGGTAAAAAAACTAGTTAGAAATTAAGATATATAATAACAGGTTTGCCCAGTTCCTTTAAAAGAAATGTCCTCTTTGTTTTCTTGATAATATTAGGTTCAGATTGTTTGCCCAATGTTCAATATTTTTTTAACCTTTTTTAAAGGCAGTATTGCATCAAAATTTCTTCATAGATATTTGATATTTGTTATTTTCAAAACCTGATTAATTTATTAATCTTTCAAGGTAACAACCTTGATAATGAAGAAAAAAAATTCCTGAGTGGACACACAAGGCCCTACTGAATGGAATATATGAGTTTTTAACGTATTAATAATATTAATGATCCTTGTTGAAAAGCGGATTCCTCAATGCATAACAAAATAAAGTACATTCGAGGAAGGCTTTACCATTTTACATTTCTATGTACAAATATAGTATTTGGAGTCGTTTTGTGCAAACCTGTGAATGATTGTCGAAGGAAATTGATATAATAAAAACAATGAAATGCTTTAGTCTACGATAATAAAGGACATGCTTTCTTCCACATGTATGAATGAAATTCACTTTCTTACCAACAAGCGGAAGGTATCCTTAGATTATGGTAGATTTGGAAATGAGGGTACCAGAGAAATAATCTAAAATTATTTAAGAGAATTATTCAGAGAAAGATAATATATCAGAGAAAAATATAAGCAATAATGGCTAGTAATGAGATACAATATGTTAATTGTGTGCCTGGCAGCATCGTATACTTCCAAACTAGACAGTGTGTGACGTTTCGATGCTGGGAACACGGACAGTGTCCGGTACACCACTTGGTGCTCGCTTCTGACGTCATCAGTGAGCCTTTTCGCTTTCCACTGCTAGTTGGTAACAATTATATCCGTTGAACATTGTTCGATCATGTGAACGCACCTTAAGAAAAAGAAATGACACTTATGAAAATCATAAAATCACATGTTTCACTTGAAATTAAAACTGAAATTACCCCCGCACTTTATCTATTACTTTGAAAATGATTAATGTAAAGGAAACTTTTAGTTTGACACGCAATGAAAAATAAATAACCAGATCACAATACAAATACCTAAGCTTCCTACAGGGCTATTTACAAAACTCTAAGAGAACTTTTATAAGTACTCATTACACACGATATATGGGGGGGAGGCTGCAAAATCACTTTGGAGAGGACACACTATAGGGACTGAACACTTTTAAAACAATACTCTGAGCTGAGAGAGAGGTTAGATGGCGATCTGAAGGCTGAATTTTTCTATCTATCTATCTAACCCTGGTGTTTGCCTTGTATATGAAACTTAGCTACTTCCAGAAATTTCCCAAAGAACTGGCGGGCTAAGGCATCAGAGTTACCAAGTATTACTCTTTCGAACGTGCGTTCACGCAACGCCAGATGGCTCTCTCAGTCAGCTAGCTCTGCCCACTCTTTGTCCCCGAAATTAAAAAAAAGATAAGATCTATCACTAGTTTTTTCGGGAAAATTACAAAGAACACGGTACCCAAAACAATTGCGTATTTTTGCTCAAACTTGATGCAATACCTCATAGAAATATAAAACAACATTACATAAGCCCTTGTTCATATTTCATATGATCACATAACACTTTCAAGCAGTTTATGAAACACTTTTTAACATTAATATGTGAAATAAGAAGCTAATTCTTGAAAATAATGTGATTTTACATGTAATAACTTAAATAAAGAATACAATGAAATTATCAACGGAAGTCTTATGTAATTTATATAAACTTATGTCTCATTGAGAGGAACTCATCTTAAGAACTGGCTAACCTCTCTTCAATGCATAGATAATATATAGATAAAACTATTATTAAACAACTTTATTTACTCTATACTAAACCAGCTTCGTGAAAATTTATATATATATATATATATATATATATATATATATATATATATATATATATATATATATATATATATATATGTATATATATACTTACTTATGTATCAGTTTTTGATCATTTAATTTCCTGCAGGGATTCTGTAGATCGAAATCCGTATTTGGCTGTGGATGGAGATGACGGCACTACATTATATTTCCAAGCTTCCCATTCTCGCAAGTACCCCTGGTGGACTGTGGATATCGGACAAGAGCGCTTAATTGGGGAGGTTCAAGTGAAGTTTAATGGAAATGGCTCTGACAGTGCACAATTCAATAATATTGAGGTATGTACCAGAGTCCCACACACAGAGGGTTCAGAGGGTTAGAGTTGGTTCTGTCACATATTCAAGCCTAGGGGTCAGTCTTCAATCTATGGTTAATTAATAGACAGGAACATATGGTGACATCCCTCATGCAGGAAGTGAAATAGTGTGACGAAATATATAGCAACTCTAAATACTTTCAAAACTTAACCCACTGTAGCATAACTATTCGATCTTTCAACTATTCTCAGTCCAACAGATGGAACAGGTACCACAGTATCACTGATATTATTATTCATGAAATGTCTCTAATAATCCACATTTCCTCGATTTACTTCCTAACTTCTAACCTGTTTCCTTTTTAGATTCGCGTTGGTAATGAGTACGTGTCTGATGGGAACTTCAGCACTTGGGGGTTGCTGGCGTTTTTCCTTGGACAACCACCCTATCTCACTCCTGATTTCCTATCATTACCAGGAACTAATGCCTTATGTGGACGTTATATCAGCATCAAGAAGCTTAGTTCCTCTCCTAAATATTTTGTTTCTATCAACGAGGTTAAGGTTTTCGCCTTGGAACCAGTTTCAAGTCCTTAATGTATGGGCATTAGGGTTTATTCCAGATATACTGCAGACAAATGGATAGAATTATAAAGTTATAGAACCCACTAATAGAATGTGTTTTCATAAGGAATATGTCACGAACAAAGTATTCATTAAAACGTTTAAAACTGGTTGCAACAGAATTCTTAATAGCTCCATCTCTAGTCAAATTTGCTCCTGTAAATATCTCCAAGTGATATTTTTGGCTTCAATTCTTCCATTTTCAAAGAAGAATACTCCTTTCAGAGAAGAGTAATCTGGTGACACCCTTCAGGACAGAGGAGTGGATGATCAACGAGGAAGGCAAAGATACTGTCGTTATTAGAGATGATAATTGCGTGACATCAATACCTATTCAGTGATTCCCTTATTGCACTCTGGTCAGGAGGAAAAGATTAGTGATCGATTACCCTTTCAATCTACAGTCGCTGACATATGAGTTCTTTTAAAAGTGGTAAGCCATTTCAATATATAAATTGTTAATAGATTTTTTTTATTTTTTGTAATAGTATGTATGCATATATGTATGTATGTATGTATGCACTTTTGATATGTATTAAAGGAAAATATGCAACAAAAGGGTTAACTAAACTGCTTTCTAACTTGAAACTTGAAGGTATGAAATTGTGATTTTCATAATTTTCCTCCCATTGTTACTGTTACAATTTTGTGTCTTTGTTTGCATTGGGATAATTTACGATTTATTCAATTTCGTTTATAATATTTAGAGTTCATGCAGGTGAATCTTGGCTGAAATGCTGTGACAATGTGATCTTGAATAAAATTTTGGACATATTTCAAGTTACTGTCTTTAGATGCGGTAACTCAGAAGACTTTAGTAGATACATCATTTAGAAATATTGATGATTATCATAATTGCTATAATGATAGCCCTAATCATCTCTATCTGCACTATGTAGAAACGTCCTCTTATGACAAATGAGTCTGTTCACTGTCAATGCACTGAATTAATTTTACAGCATGTAGCAAAATTGGTGATACTTTGCCATTCCGTATTAAATCTTATATTTCACTTTGTAAACGTGTATGTATGAGACAACGTTGTTCACTTGTTATGTATAATTTTATCACTGAATAATGTTAGATCGTTAAACAAGCATTTCATTTTAAAAGGATATTTCGAAAAAAAAAAATGAAGTATGTTACTCTAGCACAAATCCCTTTGTCAAAGTGACTCCGCCAGAGTCGGTGAGACTAGTCTTTGAGCTGTTTGTCTGGAGCAGGACCCACTTAGAACAGGTCAGCCAGACAGAGGATTAAAGATGAGTCACTGCGGTTCAGTACGTCACTAGATTCAATGCCCTTCTCAGAACCTACTGACCTGGCAGGCCCAATAAACAACGTTTACACACATTATTCAGTATTGTGATTCCTTGTTACTTGATAACGCGTAAGAGAAAAGCATTTAATTTCCTATTACTAAAACAATTCTGTTGTCATTCACAGTAACGGTTTCGTGTATGGTCCCTCAATTATGATGTTAAAGACTAAAGGTTCAGCATAGATAAGATGTTCTAGATTTCCTATGTAAAAGATATCAAGAAATAAGTGGGAGAATGCACGTCATCGTGCGGATCCAATCAATCCTGAATCTGCTGTGATATGATCAGCTCATTTTGCTCCCGAGTATTAAGATGGCAGGAAATCATGGTTGCTTAGTTTTGACAGCCATAACAATATACGCTTATTGAAAGCAGCAGAGATGGCACATCTCTCTAATTGCCACATGTTAAGATTAATCTTCAAAGTTTTATCATCAAACTTTGAAAAAATGTGATATTACAATTCATATTAATTTTATGCCTATTATATATATTGATAGTCATATATAGTTTGACATTTATATAAGTATAAACACACACTTTATATAGTGTACTCATATATAAAATGGTCTATATATTATTGGCAAATAAGGCAGATAGCCATATCTCTATCTATCTATCTATATATATTCATACACGGTATATATATATATATATATATATATATATATATATATATATATATATATATATATATATGTATATATATATATATATATATATATATATATATGTATATATATATATATATATATATATATATATATATATATATATATATACATATATATATATATATACATATATATATGATAAATTTTTGCACATTTAAACGTGTTTCTTTCATATTTCAAATAAGCCATATATATTAATACATTAAAGTCTGGATTCTCTTAACGACCTCGGGATCAGAGCCCCATGCGGAACCGCCCAAAGAATATAACATCGGACCGGCGGGGATTTGAACCCTCGTCCAGGATATCTGTATGCCAGTGGCTGAGTGGTAAGGTCACTGGCATACAGATATCCTGGACGAGGGTTCAAATCCCCGCGGGCCGATATCATAGTCTTTGGGCGGTTCCGCCTGGGGCTCTGATCCCGAGGTCGTTAAGAGAATCCAGACTTTAATGTATTATTATATATGGCTTATTTGAAATATATATATATATATATATATATATATATATATATATATGTATGTATATATATATATATATATATATATATACATATATTATATATACATGTTCACAGACACACACGCATATATACTGTATATACATATGTATATATATATATATATATATATATATATATATATATATATATATATATATATATATATATATGCGCAGCTTAAATTTTCTGTTATTCCGGAAGAATTTGCAAAAGTCAAACGACTGGAAGGAAATTTGTAATTTCATATCTCTAGTCAATGACTTGATATAATTAAAACGAATTATATATATGGAGATATATCTATGAGGATTAAATTTTTAATTTGGGATTGAAAAACAAACAGCAGCTTTAAACGAGGTAGTGGAACTAATGAAATCATTGAGGTTAAAGTTGTAAGTTTCAAAAGGGAGTAATTTTGACAAGCAAATCAACAATAGGTCTATTCAGTATGTAAAAAGATATGCGCAACCTGGATTATATAACAACACAAAGATTAAATTAGGACTGCATTAATCCTTTGTTGGGGCGTATAAGGCAAGTGAATGGTCTCTACAAGTATCCAAACCCAATAGAGTTCAAATATAGACTTAGGATATTGTTATTAAATAAGGACGTAAAACTTGTTAGTAAAAATAGAAACTACGGGAGCCACAATCAAAGATTAATAAAGATGTCAGTAGGACAAGAGAAAAAGAACTTGCATTAGAAATGTGCCTCATTAGTAACATGTTTTTTAGTTTATATTATGGGTAAGCATTAATATTCTTTTATATGTTATCTTATCTAAATGTGATAATTTTGCTTTCTTGAAGTTCTACCAAAATAGGTGATTATTCAATTAATTGGTATTTAAAAGCTTTCATGTAATAAAAACACATTCTATCCTTTTCCTTGTAATTTACAAGAAAATTACGGATGATTTATGATACTATGTAACAAGTTTACTAGATTAATCATGATTAAATATTGTGCCGATAATGAGGAAGGACAAGCCTATCATCGCTGGCTACCAGTGATTATATGGATCTTGTGACGTCACGGGGGATTAGCGCTGATTCTGTCTGGCAGACCTGTTCTAAGTGGGTCCTGGTCTGGAGATAAGTATTCAAACTGGGAAAGAGGTCGTCTAGATGAACAGTTTAAGCAGAGTCCTATAGTCTAATGCAGCGGTACCCAATTACTTTTGTTCATTACCCCACTTTTTCCGAATTCCTAGCTAGCAGCAAGCTTTGAAAATGATTAATGTAAAACAAAATTTTGGTTGGTTAAACCTTCCTTTATTGAACTATTACTGAAATAAATATATCAAGAAGTACTTCTGTTGAAAATAAAGATAAAAAAATGCATACATATAATAACGTTGAAAATAAATGGAGAGAATATATAATTGAAATAGTGTTCATTAGTGTGAAAACTGACATATATATATAAATAAATACTTTTGCTGGAAATAAATAAAATGTTTTAGAACAAAGATTTTCCTTTCAATTCGATTGGTGAAAAACGGCAGTTAATCATCGGTTTTAATTTGACTGATTATGAGAGAGCTGGTATGGATCACGTGTTTCTTTTGTTGATATGATGCCTCTAAGAAATTGTTTAGTTGTTAATAACCCATGTTGTAATGGTAGTGGGATTTTGAGACCATTCGTCGGCCTCCAATTAAGTGACACTAATCTGCATGCATCATCCTTCAAGGAAGCTGATATAAGAAAAAAAAAATTGCTACAGAATTTCCCATTAAGCCAGTTTTATAATTGGGACATAAAACTGCCAGTGTGACTAAATCTTTCAAATGATTATTGTAATTTAGGTTCCAAATAATAACTGGCGATTAATTATTGACTCTTCCCAAATAACCGAACTCAGTAAGGAATTATCTTATAACAAAGAAATTATCATAAAAAATCACTGGAAAGAAGGATAGTCAATATCCAAGAAACTCGAACACAAAAGCAACACTTAATTACCTCAGGACTGTTCGTACAAGTCAAGAGGTTCTCTTTATGACATTAGTTACTGGAAGGAATTATGTTGCTGTTCAGCTGAACCTTGACATGAGAGTAAACTTTGACGTAGGAAAGAAAGAGATTGAAATCCACCGTCTTTTAAGAAACTACAAAACTGGAATGCCATTGCCTGCTAAAACCTTATTAGAATTCACAATACCATTGTTATGAATCATCTACATTTTGACTTTCTCGGTCTCATAAGTGGATTTTTTTAAATCAGTTTACATAATGAAAGTACAATTAGTCAATTGGTTTCTGGGTGGAGTATAGCTTGACTCGCGTGTGGTAGATCAGTAAATCACCAACCGGCGCCGCAATGAACCCAGCTATGAATGTGTGACAGACACTGCCTAGGGCAACCTCACACATACACCTGTTACACTTAAATTTTAACAATGTCACTAAAATGTTGGACAGTCATAATCAAATGACACTGATTGGAAAATTTGGCAAATGGATAAAATTAAACTGTTAATTTCATGTATGTAAATGGCATTTCTTCAGTTTCTATAGACACTTCACAAGAATTTGACAGTTAAAGATATTATATTGACAGTTCTCTAATGGAATTGACAATCATGTAATCGACCTTTGACAGTTAACTTTGAGATTGACTTAACAAAATTACTTTGACATTTTGACAACTTGTTTGTTCTATATGTACAGTACATGTCGAAACGAGGTCACAAGCGTATAAAACTTCGTGTGAGGCTCAATACAACGTTCCAATAATTCATTCTAATGCACCAAAAAATCAATTTTATCATCATTAGTTTCATTTCAATTGATAAACATTATTTAATTTCAAATTTTTGGCTAGATTCTTATGTAATGCAGTATATTATAGTATACTTTCAAAGGGTATTCAATAAATAAGTTGTAAAAGTGTGTTTGTTTACCTGTCTATAAAATAGTTTAGAAAATATTAGGGATATTCAAAAATCTTGTTCAGATATATATATATATATATATATATATATATATATATATATATATATATATATATATATATATATATATATATATATATATATATAAATCATGTTACCAGAGTACATTACTATAAATGGAAGATCATAGTACTCAAATGTACAAAACTTTAATAAATGTATGGTATCGAAAAATAATCCTTGTAAACATGGATGGCTATTGATAGACTGATTCAATTGATTAGTAATCTTTTCTTTCGGTATAATTTTCTAAAGATATGAAGGGTCAAAATGGTTTTTACATTCTTTTCTGACAAAAATGTTTCATTGTGCGAAAAAATATTTTTCATGAAAACTTTTCTGTCAACAAGCCAACTCAATAATTCAGGTCACGAAATTGGTCTGTTGCAACTGAACATAGGCAGTGGGAAATAGTTGGTCTCTCGTCATTTGATAGCAGGGCATTATTACTCCAACTAAATTAATCATAAATGGCCCCTTAAATCTCGTCCTTGCCAAGGAAGTCTGATGATATATGAAGCTCTAAGTAGCGCTTCTTTGCCTAGAACAGAAGTAACCGGAAAT
>NC_090727.1:123005855-123010855 GCF_036898095.1 Palaemon carinicauda | reverse complement strand
ATATATATATATATATGCGTAAAAATCACAGGAAAACGTGATGCTCAAATGCAGAAGAACCACAGGGAAAAGGAAAATGCGAAATATACGATTAAGTCCTGACTAGTTTCGTGATACTTCTTCAGAGGACTGATTTATTGAGAGAGGTTTCTTTACATTTTATAGGGAAAGTAAACGTACGAACATACATATAGAGGCGCACAGAACAATGACAATCCCATACCAGGTACCTGGGCTATGGTCAGGTGTTTACTGGGCGGAGATCCGACCTCATTAGACACCTGCTAAAAAGGGTCATTTCTGGTGACCGGTAAATTCTTGTTTTTGACTTTCAATACAGTTTATTTATATGAATAACGGTAGCCTTATCTATATAAATACATAAGAAAAAACTGTGTATATATAAAATACATCTATATATAAATGTATAAAAAGACATATACATACGTATACACAGACAGGCATTCATACACAAACATGCATAATATATACATAGACATATACATACGTGTACACATACTGGTATACATATACAGACTCAATAAATCAGTCCTCTGAAGAAGTATCACGAAACTAGTCAGGACTTAATCGTATATTTCGTATTTTCATTTTCCCTGTGGTTCTTCTGCATATATATATATATATATATATATATATATATATATATATATATATATATATATATATATACATATATATATATATATATATATATATATATATATATATATATATATATATGTGTGTGTGTGTGTGTGTGTGTGTAAATATGTCTTTCTTTCTTTATATTTTTTTCGTATATATGAGTTTGAACATATGGTTAAACGAATCTTGGAATGTTAAACAATTAATCTTGCGAATTACAAATGAAGAGAGAAAAGTGATTATATTGCCCTAAGTTTCCACTTAAGAGGTGAAATTGTTTTTTATGGTATTCAGCACCATTTAATTAATTTTCTGTAATAGAAGTTGTAGCAGTAACTTAGCTAGGTTAACTTATTCAATAATTGTTTATGTTGCTTATATATTCATAAAAGCTACTCAAAACTGCTTAAAACAGAAGTACAAAAACCGTTCTAAGAAATAATTAAATTTTATTAGTGATTTGAAGATTTATTTTCACGCTTTATCTTTATTTCTCTCTTTTTTCATTCATTTCTTACTTTATTTTCATTATTTTGACGTACCCTTTCCATTTATAAATTCTGATTTGTCTCTCCTATGATTTATTTTAACTATCCGTTCTTCTATTCTTTTATTTTTATTTACCGTTTTTTCGGGATTTATTTTACTCGTCTCCCCTCTCTCTCTCTCTCTCTCTCTCTCTCTCTCTCTCTCTCTCTCTCTCTCTCTCTCTCTCTCTCTCTCTCCTACTGTTTCAGGTAAATTTCCAGTCCAAAGTCATACCTGTACGAATGAAGGGTGTGAAGAATTATTTTCTCTAGTTTCTTTTATTCATATCTTAAATCTTCATTTATTTTACATGATTTTTGTTACCCTTCCTGTTTTCTAATTTTCATCTATCACTAGATTTATCTCAGTTACCCTCTCATTTTTCTTATCCAATATATCGATAGACATTTTATACTATTGACCTCAATATAGGTAGATTTCTTCCAACGTAGGCCTAGTCTGTGATGTCTGTATGAAATGGTTCAATGATCATCGTATTCTATTCTAGAATATATTACTTACTGATCTTGAATATCAGTTGTCTATTAGGATTCATATGTATTTTATTTACAGCTCTGCATAGTTTTATCTCTATCTCAGTTTGGAATTTGATTGTCCACCACACACAGCATCTGCTGAAATTTTTTTTCATTGAATAAATTTTTCTTCTGTCATTGGTAATGCGATCTGCCAGTAACTGTGCTATGTTAGTCATCAGAAGGGGAGAGCAAAATGCATAGAAGAAACGTATAAATTTACTAAAAGTAAACTTGTCAAAATCGGTATAACAAAGTATGGCTGCTACACATTACAAGAGAGCACAGATTTTCTCCTCCCATCATGCTTGCCGGGAGAAACTCCATTACAGGCATGCGAATATTCTTCTCACAATCGTTGTAGTTGAGTGGAATCAGGGTTTGAGTAGTGCCAGTCAAGGCTCCTAGAGCGGCGAGCTGAACCTAGAGACTACCCTTTATTCATACGCTACATGGGACAACATGATACCACATCCCCTTATCACATATAAAGAATTAATTACACATAACTAATCTGACATATAAGTACATAGAGATAAGCGATGAAAGTTCCATATTCAAACATTTAATCCATTGTTTTCATCCCTTCACAATAAACATGCATGGTACAATTGGTGATTGTGGATAGTAATATAAACATAATAGCTATTAGCTTGCCAGACTCTGGTCCGAATAGTGTTGGTTATAGCAGGGAAGTCATATATATATGAAAGTAAATGGCATTTTTTTTTTATTTTGATGCAAAGAACAACACCACCAAAATATAGTAAAACAAAATGAAAACCTGATACACATATGTAACGACAATGTTCGAAATGGAGCCTGTTCTCCTGTCCGAGACTCGTAACTTTTCAAATAAAATTCATTATTCTGAACTACTTACCAGTCCTGAGACTGGTAACTTTTCTTGTTGAGTTTCAAACACTGGTAACAACCTCTCAGAATTTTCGGGCATGAAACAAGGGCGGGGTCTATATTATTATTTAACTTAGCACTTTATGGGAATCGGCATGTGACCGCGTTACTTTCAATATATCTGGATGGGGCTTTCACCAGCCGGCCTGACTTGGCATACACCGCTGTCGGATCTTCAGTGCTATCACTAGTTGCGGGGGTTTGGTGAGTTGTTTCGGTCTCACTAGGTGGCGGCAGCAATATATCGGCGGGTTGCGGTGGAGGCTGCGCTGATGATGTTGGAGCCTGCTGCCGGGTGTTGGACGGTTCTGTGTTTGTCGCGAGCGGTGTCGGACGGATGTGGGACCGGTTCCTCCTGAGGCACCATCCGTTTTGGGCTTCCACCACAATGTATGATTGGGGTTCTTCTGACTTACGCACCACTCTGCCTGGCACCTATGTGTGGCTGGCCTTGTCGAATATTCGGGATGGTTGTTCGGGTTGGAGGTCTGTGAAGTGCCGTTGTGTCCGATTTGTTCCTAGTCTGTCATTGAGGTGGTTGCGGGTCATGATATGTGCGAGATGCAGTTTGTATCGGCCTGGTAAGTCAGTGGTCACATTGCGACCAAACATGAACTCTGCGGGGCTGGTTGTCTTATTGTCAATCGGTGTGGCTCGTAAGAGGGCGATTTTAATTTTAGTTGCTTGGTTGCCCGGGTCTGTGACTTCCTGGTCTTCGAGGTACAAGTTCATGCGCGCCTTGAATGCACAAAATGACTCGGCCAGGGGCTGGTGAGCCCAGTCCATACTTGTCCATTTAGGCTGGGCCATTATTGGATTTGGTTTCGAGAGGGTGTTGCACAATAGATAGATAGTGGTCGAATTAATAACACAGTTTACGGCTCACAAAGAGACACAAGTAATAAGGGTATGGAAATCACTACAGCATTTGGCTGGCAAGCTTAGGGCATCATGATTCAACTGGTCTACTGTTACATGCATGAGTGCAACATCTTGGTAATCTTAGTAACTTAGTTTATCGTACAATGTACTGAGTTTACAATGGGCAAAACAACGTGGATCGCCAAGTGTGCCTTGTTAGATGATTATAACAGTACATGTAGTCAACCTTTAACTTTCACTCACCGGTTCTAGAGCGCATTGACTGGTTGCCTGGTTGCTTGTCACTTGTCAGGTACACGATGCACTTGGAATATCGTCAGTATTGCGTTAGTCCGCACTGAATTATCCAGCAAAATTTGGCACTGGTAGTCGGCACGGTTTTCACCGTTTTATTTACACTGCTGAATGTACGTCGTTGTTTGGCTCATTTTGTGAAGTAGTGCGCGGATAACAATGGCCAAAATACCTGTAAGTACTCTATTTATAACTTTCTTCACTATTCTCACGATAATCACGGTACACAAAGGTCGATTCTATGCCGTATCCTAGCGATATAAGTTATTTACGGTTGTTATCTGTGCCGGTATGACAGTCCTTGTCCGGTTGCCGTTGGGTGAAAATGGCGTCGTCTGCGGCCGCTGGTAATGAACTTGGGCCAATTATGAGTCCTCTTCTCAGTTATTACGGACAGGAGAGGTATGTTAAAGAGTCTCTATGGTCCGAGTTTGTTACTGGAATGGCGTGGGCTGCGTTACCATGCTGCCACCATGATATAATATGCAAGAGGTTGCAGTGATTAAAAGACAGGACTTGATGGGTTGGGTACTAGGTAGAGACTGTCCTTTACTCATATGCTACATGGGACTACGTGATACCACAGTATTCAGCCACTTACAGTCTAGGAATGGGGAGTTCAGAGATGCTTGCTGATTGGCTGCGGTGCCCACTGGGAGAGTCTCAGTTGCAGGCAAGCTGCCGGGCCACTCATCGCCATTCCCATCATCGTTGTTATGAGGTTCATTGGAGGTGTTCCTTTGGCAGGAAGGGAGGAAAACACATCCTGGGTCATGTTCAGTTTAAGTCTCTCCTGTTTGATGAGCAGGGATCCTAAGCCTCCTGCCATCCAGGGCACTGACAATGATCTTTGTATTCCTTGATATCTCAAATCACATTCTTGTTCTGAGTGAGGAGCTGGCTCCCTGTTGGACGTGGCAGGACAATCTTTTTGGAGAGTTTCATCATTGTTATTTCAATGCAATGGACTGGACACTAATAGGACTAAACAACACTGAATCATTTCAGAAAGTCATGTAAGTGCTGGGCCTGTTGTTACTCATATTGATTGATCTGGTCTTCATGGTCTGATAGTAAATAAGGAGGTTGATGTTAGAGTCTTCTTGAATTGGGATGACATGGTTCTTGAGGATGACCCTAATGGCCTTGACACTAGCTGTGCATGATACCTTTGTAGTATAGGTAATACCAGAAAGCATG
>NC_090727.1:122973355-122995855 GCF_036898095.1 Palaemon carinicauda | reverse complement strand
TTCTGTATCTTGAGTCCTAGGTAGGAGGAGAGGGGGTGACTGACTGGTATGTGCCAGTAAGCATCTGCCAGGTCTATTGAGATTGTGTACGCCCCTTTTGGTAGTAGGGTCCTTATGTGTTGTAAGGTAAGCATCCAGAACTTGTTGTTCTCGATGAACTTTTTGAGTGGAGAAAAGTCTAGAATGACTCTGCGTTTGTGCGAGTCTTTCTTGGGAACACAGATCAGCCTTCCCTGGAATCTGATGGACTTCGCTTTTCTTATTACCTTTTTGTTCAAGAGTTCTGAGGTATATTCTTCCAACAAGGCGGTGGAATGTTGAAGAATTCTGGAAAAGGGGGTTGAATTTTGTTCCATTTCCAAACGAGTCCATTCGTCATTAGGCTGTGAGCCCAGGGATCGAAGGTCCAACGATCCCGAAAGTGGAAGAGTCTGCCTCCTACCTGGAGCCTCTCATTGCTTAGAGGTTCCTGAGGACTTGCTTCCGTGACCACGTCCTCCTCAACCCCTTGAGGGGTTTCTTGAGGAGCTTCTTTTTGAGCCTCTACCTTTGTAGGGTCGAAAGGTAGCCGTGTGCCTCTCAAAACCTGGGTTGAACACAGGTGATTGGGCCACCAGCTGCTAAGGGACCATCTGAAAGGTGTTTTACGGCTGAGTTACCATTTGTGGCACTGTGGCCATGGTCATGGTCGGAAGTTGTGCAGGCCTACGTGGTTTCTTTGCCTTTTTGCTTTTAGGTTGGGGACCACTGTCTGAGGATGATTTCCTCTTGGAGGATATGCCCCACTTTTGGAGAAGGTCCTATTCTCCGTGGCAGCTTTGGCGATAACTTTCTGAACCACATCTTGTGGGAAAAGGTCTTTGCCCCAGATACATGAAGTGATCAGCTTCCTGGGTTTGTGTTTGACCGTTGCTTCGGCAAACACATGCTCTCTACAGGTCCTTCTCTATCTGACGAAGGCATACAAGTCCTTCCCAAGGGTACCCATGTGGGACTTGGCTAAGACCATATACATGTCTGGGGCATTGGTTAGGCCTGCACACATTTCCAGGCAGTTCTGATGAGACAAAGAAGCGGCTAGTCTCTCTTTTGTCTCCTGTTCCCTTCTCAAAAGATGCTCTGGCAGCTTAGGAAGGTTCTCGTTGAACTGCTAACCTGCTATCTCCGGATCCAACTTAGAGACAGAGAAGGTTAGATGTACTTCTTTCCACTTCTCCTCGCAGGTAGACATGGCTAGAGATAATGGTTTACATTTCTCTAGGACTGGACACGATTTGCCCTCATTGACTGCTCTCATGACACAGTCAAGGGCTTTAACCGAAAAGGGGAAAGCTCTGGAGGAAGGAGCAATGAAGGTTGGATGTCTCTTGCTCAATGCCAAGACTTTGGAGTTGGTATATCCGGCTCCTTTCAGGGTCTTGGTTAGGATAGCCTGTGCTTTGTCATGCTCAAAGACAATGACTTCCTTCTGTACCGTCTCCTCACGGGATGATGGTTCATCCCGCTGTCTCACATAACAGTCTAGGTATGCTGAGAAGCTGGGCCAGAATTTGAGATCTTTGAAGGGTTTGGCCCTCAACTTCTTGAAGATATAGAGCTTCCCATTCATCATGGGCATGTGCTCCGTGTACCTCCAGGGGTTGGTTTCGGAGCAGTGAGGTAGGTCAGATACTTTAAGGGGCTTAGTAGAGCCTCCGCAAGCGCCAGAACGTTTCCCTTCCCTTACCTCTCTTTTTGTCTCTTTGAGATCTTGCTTTATCTCCTGTTGTTCCTTCCGGAACACTGCCAACATCTGCTGGATTGAATCTAGGAGCGCTTCGCTCCTACCGACCTGCACATCCGGTTAAGGAGTTGGGGCTGAAGAGGTTGACAGCACAGGTTGATATGCCATCATGGTGAACTGAGGGTCCTCAGTTACCTTCGAAACAAATCCATTTTCCTCCGTAGGTGGTTGAACCACTTCTTCTTTAGGGTCTTCTTGCAGAAGGTCCTTTTCGGTGTCGGTGGACACCTTCGATATCCGTTCTTGGTGGATGTCCATGCCTTCCAGGGCCTTGTTGATGTCTGCGTCCACTGACAGTTGGATGAAGGGAGGCTTGACCTGTACCTGGGTCACAACCGCTCTGGATTGAGCCTTAGGGAACAGAAGGCACCTTAAAGATTTGTTAGGTAGGTAAGGTCCCGGAGAGTTCTGGAACTCTTCTACCCTCCCCCGAAGAGTTTCCCTTGCTGTGTCCCTTGACTCTGTAGTGTCAGGGATCTCTTCTCTGAAGCCTTTGGTCAGCAAGGCCGAGCAGATGGAGCAACCCTTCGGATCCCAGTACCTCAGAGATCCAGATACGATGCAGCAGGGGGCATGAGACCTACACATCGTATGCCCACAAAAGTCCTTACTGTAGTGGTTGCAGAACACGACTGCACACTTCACCATTGGTTCCACCTGTAAGGAAAGAAAAGGTGAAATGAGTATTGAGTTGTTTATATCATTGATATAAATACATACTTATCAATAGTAATACTTACTATTATATTTAATAGCTTAGGATAGTAAGCTAGAAAGGAAATAGGAAAGACACATATCTGTGCCTCCTCTCCCAGGCAATTGCTGAAACCTCCGTCAATATTAATATTTTATTTCCTTATAAGGGAAAATACAGAGTGGAATAACTCCCGTACGTAGAGCCGGAGTCAGTAAATATTTGCACTAACTCCTCCACCTGTAGAATATTAATACTGAACGGTGATTCATAAGTGTCCCAATAATCAAAGGATTCATCAGGGTGTTGAGGGAATACTTCTACCTCAACATATTATACGGTCCCAACAATAGACTGTGAAAGGATACACAAAGTATGTTAGAAATACTTGCACTACTGTATTGTTGTATACTGTAGTTTTACCAACTATTGTATTGTTGTATACTGTAGTTTTACATACTACTGTATTGTTATATACTATAGTTTTTTAAACTACTGTATTGCTATATACTGGCTACTGTATTGTTTTATACTGTAGTTTTACCGGTATACTACCTGGGTTAGGCTAGTACCTGGCGGCACTAACTGATAGAGAGAGAGAATGAATGTAAAGGAGGATTTCCTATTATTAGGGTTTAGCATAATAATTGGAAGTGTAGGAGGGCTACTACCGTCTACTGTCTCCTTGCCAGAATGAGAGTTCTAATGGAAGCAGAGGAATTCATCTGATTCCAGCTTCCATCCAGCCACAACTTTTGCCGCCGGCTGTACTGCCGGTTGTGAGATCTGTGGATGGCAGTCCAAGAGAGGACTGAAGAATGCTCAACAGTATAATGGGTTTCCCACTGGCACCCGTCAGGGCCGGCTCAGTCTTCCCCCCGGAGCATTCGCTTCCAGTGAAGGAAGGACATAAGGAGGAGTTGGCCAAGGCGGCAGCCTAACCGCCGCTGGTAGGGACTCGGCCGGCAACTTAGTCAACCCAGCAGGCCGGGATAATTGTAGAATACCGGCCAGAAGAATGTTGTGACGGCTAGGCCAACACTAAAGGACAGAGGGGAGAGGGAAAATGGTCTTATAGTTTGCAGGGGAGAAAGGTGGCGGCAGGTATGTCCTCTAACTCGGGTGGGGACCGCGGCTATGATTGATACCAACGGGGTCGTCGTCGTATACGAAAGTAACGTTACATATCGTAAGAAAAAATATTATATGTATGCAAATCTTCACTAGTATAATTTGCCTAACTAGCTAAAAGTTTCTTTATAGCTAAAGACCAGGAGCGTCGCACTACTGACTAAATAAAATGTATTTATGACGTGCGACAGCGGTCTCAAAATGGCCGCCTCCGGAGTCGGCTGCACTCCACTAAGCACACTTAAATTATACGAATTTAACTGTGAGAAGGGAGCCTTAGAATTATACACAGGAAAGATCAAATACTCAACTTTCCAGAGGAGGAAGATGCTGGAGATTGCATGATAATATTCCAATAAACAGTAACAACACTGAGAGAAATGTGGGAGCGCACTTATCTTAAATGCTACAGTTGAAAGGAATGATGGGCCATAGTAGTACAGGGAGGGGGTTCACCGGGTACCTTGATAACGACTCCCCTTTCGTTTGCGATTCTTCCCCCTCAAAGAGTTAAATCTATTCGGGGTGAAGATTGATATGTGTCGTATCAAAAAATACGTCCCCTGATATCATGCGATATCCTTAAAGATATATTAAAGATACTTGCGCCAGGAGTTAGAATTCTGGAGACCTATGGTTAATTCTATGGGAGTATCACTGTAGCAAATATCCCTTAGAAAGCTACCTAAAGGAGCCTTCCATCAGGAAGACATGACTGAACCCCCCCTAATATATATATATATATATATATATATATATATATATATATATATATATATATATATATATATATATATATATATGTATATATATATATATATATATATATATATATATATATATATATATATATATATATATATATATATATATATATATATATATATATATATATGTGTGTGTGTATATATATACATATATATATATATATATATATATATATATATATATATATATATATATAATATATATATATATATATATATATATATATATATATATAACTGTGTTAGGCAGTACAGCTTAACTTAGCAATTCACGTTTGTCAACAGGTGTATGCGTATAAGGGGAAGAACAACCTGCCTTACCTTATTGCCTTATTCTATGTTTGGGTTCCCCCAGGTCCCTCAGTGTGAGGCACCTCGTATATCCATCAGAGGGGTGTTAATGCATCTTCCGGTGTATTATGCATCTTAGGTATGTATCGAGCTTATTCTTAAACACATCTACGCTCACTCCTGATTTGTTTCTTAGATGAGCTGGCAGCGCATTATATAGTCGCTGAATTATCGATGTTGGTGCGTAGTGGTTTAATGTCTTGTGTTCCTTCTTTAGTTTTCCTGGTATAGTTTTAGGCACTATTAATCTACCTCAGATTACTCTTTCTAATATTTTTAGCTCCATGATGGTTTCAGTAATTCCTTCGATTTGCTTTCATTCTTGTATTATCATGTAGCATTCTCTTCTCCTTTCTAGACTATACAATTATAAAAATAGCAGTCTTTCCCAGTAGTCAAGGTCCTTAACTTCTTCTATTCTAGCAGTAAAGGACCTTTGTATACTTTCTATTTGTACAACATTCTTTTGGTAGTGTGGGTACAATATCACATTGCAGTATTCGAGTGTACTACATACATAAGTTTTGTAAAGCATAAACATGTGTTCAGCTTTTCTGGTTTTAAAGTGTCTGAATAGCATTCCCATTTTTGCTTTACATTTAGCCAACAGTGTTGCTATTTGGTCGTTGCATAACATATTCCTATTTAACATTACACCAAGGTCTTTAATTGCTTCCTTGTTTGTGATTGTCTCGTTATTAGGTCCTCTGTGTGCATATACCATTCCTTCTGTTTCTATAATTTATTGATTCGAATTTATCGGAGTTAAATGCCCTCCTATTTGTCTCCGCCCATTCATATATTTTGTTTAGATCTCTTTGTGATGAGTTCCTATCATCATCACATGTAATTTCTCTACTTATTCTTGTGTCATCGGCGAAACTTCTCACTACTAAGTCTTTAACATTACAGTCTATGTCTGAGATTATAATAACAAACAGCAGTGCAGCTAATACCGTACCTTGTGGTACACCAGATATTACCTGAGCTTCATCTGATTTCTCGTCATTTGCAACCACTATCTGTTTTCTGTTTTGCAGAATTCTTTTATCCATTATCCTATCTTTCCCACAATATTATGCTTTCTCATTTTTTTCTATAATACATTATGGTCTACCTTGTCAAAGGCTTTTGCAAAATCTAGAAAGACCACGTCTGTGTCTTTTTCATTTATCATATTTTTGTATATATTTTCATAGTGTGCTATCAGTTGGGTTTGTGTACTTTTTCCGGGCACAAAACCGTGTGGACCTATATTAGATAAATTATTTTTAACCAAATGATTCATTATTTTCATTTCTATTACCCTTCCATACACTTTAATAATATGTTGATCCACTTTTGAAAATAGGGGTTATATATGCTCATTTATGTTTAACATATATCTCGCTCATATCTACTCTTTGTCTTAGCAGTATTGCAAGCAGCTTCGCGATAATGTGTGCAGTTTTTTATAACAAAATCGCTGGAACTCCATCTGGCCCGGCCGCCGGTCCATTTCTAATTTAGCTTATAGCCCGCACAATGTCTGCTTCATTAATATCTATATCCGTTAAATATTCAATATTTTCTTCTCTCATTTCCATTTCATTATTCTCATTCGCAATTCTTGGCGTGAATTCACTCTTATATTTTTCTGCTAATATGTTGCATATTTCCCTTTTTTATTCGTTAACTGTTCTTCAATTATTAGAGGGGCTATTTCTAATCTCCCATTACTCATCTTTTTTGCATAGGAGTAAAGTACTTTGGGGTTTTTCTTGATATTTTGAAGTTCCCTTTCTTTTAAGTCGCTTTATCATTTTCATTTGATTGTATAATCTTTTGTTTTGCATTTTCTATCTTACATTTTATTTCCATCATTTTCCATACATTTTTTCTTCTGCAAGATTTTTATTCCACTTTCTAATTTTCTGAAATAAGATCCTTCTGTCTCTTGGTATGTATGTCTGATGTTTATTTATTTTTTTCGGTACATATTTTTCAACAATTTTCTCCAGTATTTTGTACAGTATGTCCGTATTTACCTGTATATTATCACTTACGAATACATTTTCCAATCTATGTTCAATTTTTCATTTATCTCTGACCATTTTATATTCTTACTATAGAAATTATATTTTCCATATCCTTCCCATCGTTTTATGCTTTTTTTATCTCTGCGTTCACTTTCTTTGGAATGGACTATTAATTCTATGACATTGTGGTCTGAAATTCCCGTGTTATATACTATTATTTCTTTACCATAATTCACTTCATTCACAAATACTAAATCTAGGACATTGTCCTTTCTTGTTGGAATGTGGTTTATTTGTTACATATTATGTTTTAATAGCATATCTTGAAGCTTTTCAAATTGCCTCTTATCTTCTGTGCTACTATTACTCTCTTTTTTATATGTATATATACAACCACTTTCTTTTATCGATTCTTTCCAATCCACGAAAGGAAAGTTAAAATCTCCGGATAGGAGTATATTCCAGTCTTTATGGTTTCTACATATATCTATTTTTTCTATTATTATGTCAGACTCCTTAGTATTTGGGGGTCTGTAAACTACAATATTCACTAATTTTTCATATTCAAATTCTACCGCAATCAATTCACATTCTGTGTTGCTGTATTTTTCCCAGACTTTTCCCCTGATTTATGTCTCTTCCATATATTACGGTTCCCCCTTGATTCTTATTTGTTCTGTCTTATCTATATGTTTGGAAACCCTTTATCTGGTCATCACTGCCAGTCTCTTGGGAATACTATGTTTCACTTATATTTGATATATCTATTTTTTCAACTTGGGTTAGTTCTTCTTAGAACTCTATTTTCCTTTTAGAGTTACTCGTGACTAAACCCTGTGCATTCATCCCTATGATGGTTTGTGTTTCATCCCCATTATCTATATTGGTGATAATATGGATTCTCCCATGCTTCCTTCCTGTTCTGATATGATGTACTTTTTTTCATTTCCAGGAATTCTGCCATTAAAAAATCCAACTTTTTTATCATATTTGCTCTTTCGCCTTCATGATTATTTTTTTGTGTATACCTGCAATTATCCCCATATCTGCACCAACCCCTGACATTATAGATGCATTCTTTGTAATTTGGCTCTAATTGTGCGTATTTGGTTTGAAAAAAATCATATCTTGGGGCCTTTTGTGCATAGTGTGGTATACACTCTGTTTTTATTTTCCTTTTTTTTAATTTTTGCTATCATTTTTCTTGTCTGTTTGCTTTTGAATTTTCTGACTTTATATCATGGTTGCAGGATGCATATTTCGACAATTTTTTTTTAATTTGCATCCTTTTCCCTCTTTCAGGTTTTTGCATATTTTTGGATGGAGATCTCTGCATTCGTCTCCATATCTGTCTAGATATGCACATTTACCATATATTTCATAATTATGGCATATCTCTGGATGCTTGTAGTAGCATCTTTCACTAAATCTGCAATTCCCTCTTTACAGTAAATTGCAGACTATATCTTTTTTTTTTCTTGCTCTTCCCTAAAAGTATGTAGGTCCAGGTAGAGTCTCTTGGGTCCATTATTTGTTTCCACCCGATAATTTATTTCTTCATAACTATGTTGCTGAATGGCATCATATGTTGTATCAATGATGGAGTAATGAGAACGTTGGGTGTGGAGGAAGTGGCCCCCTAAATCTTTATGAAGTCACTGGCAGCAGGGTGACGGGTGGGGTTTATGGCGATAGACAAGATGTCTCTTCGTCTTCTACTCTTGATGCCTTGCAGATGATATTACAGGAATCAGTATGGGTCAGCATGGGTCACTAGCCTTAGTTAGATAGACACTGCGCATCACAAGGAACTGGCTATTCTTTGATGAAATTTAGCCAAGGAATCCTTTATGGATTTAGTCAGTTTATGGAAAGAGCAAATGACAGAATGGTTCCTAGTCCCGGGCACAGTGGGGTGCTAAGAATCTCCTGGTTTATAAATAGTAAAGACAAATTCAAATTTGGTAATTGGAATGTTAGAACCATGAATCATATTTGAAGTTCCAGCAAGTGGAAAATGAAATTTATGAAATATAGTTTAGATATCTTGGCCCTTAGTGAAACACATTGTAAAGGGATTGGTAGAGAAATCTTAGAAGAAGGCAATATATATACATACTCAGGAAGAACAGATGGATTGGGAAGAGGAGGGGTTGGAATGATGATGACACCAAGATCAGAAAAGGCATTAATGGAATGGAGAGCTGTAAATAGTAGATTGTTACTTGCAAAGTTTAAAACAAATCAGTGCAATATGAGTAATATAGTTTGCTGTGAACCAAAAAATTATTCCACTGAGAAAAAGAAAGATGAATACTATGGAGAACTGCAGAGTGTAATAGATGAGATCTCAGAGAGAGATATGAAAATTGTAATTAGTGACTTCAATGCTAAAGTTTGAAGGAATATTCAAGGTATATAGAATGTAATGGGTTTTGAGGGTCTTAGAGAAGTTGCAAATGAAAATGGAGCCCATTTCATAAGTTTTTGTTCAACAAACAATCTTGTTATTACAGGTACTCTTTTCCAGGACAAGGTCATCAACAAATATACATGGACTTCACCATATGGCAATTATAAAAAATAGATAGATCATACAGCCATTAATAAAGAAAGAAGGAGGACTCTGAGAAATGTAAGAATTTATAGAGGTACAGATATTGGTAGTGATCACCAGCTCTTCATTGCCACACTGATAATCAAACTGAAAGCACCCAACAGAAATGTAGATAGAAAACCTACGTTTGATACAACTAAGCTTCTAGAATACGAGCACGGAGAAACATTTGCTATTGCATGTAGAAATCGATTTACAGTCTCAGAGACTTTAGGATAGTAGTGGGGAACATATGGCCCGGGGGCCGGATCCAGCCCCCGAGGTCTTTCCATCCGGCCCTCGAGTCATATACAGGTAAATCCTTTGGTCTGTCCTGTGAGTCATTATAAATAAGTAGAAAAATTCAAAGAAAGTCTAAATAAAATGATCAAGTTATTGTGGCACAGCCACACTAAACCTATAGAATGAAAATTCAAGAGCTTTATATATTTATATTTATAGGGCTAATAATTCATATTCAGCTACAATGATTAAATAGACACAAGTTTCGTGTATCCATACGTTTCTCGTCAAAGGGTGTTTGGATAAGAGGCTCATCTACCGATTCCCTGCATTCAGTTCAGGTTACTTTACATTGCAGATGGAGTTTCAGTTCACGTTTAATTTTGACTACACTATAGTTACTGTTGATCATTGGCAATGTCTTTGTGTAGCACTGTAAACTTTGCAGACATTTTTCGTGCACGCACTGGACGGGTATGTCATACCAGAAATGGCAACTGTAAAAAAGAGGATGGTTGATGCTTAATGTCGAGTACTTCAAAACAATTGGACAAATGACTATTTTGTATTGAGGCACAAGGGAAACCAGTGTTTCTCGTCTGTGGAGGGGCATTGGCTGTATTGAAGAAAAGCCAATATAGAGCAACACTATAATTCAAAGCACGCTAAATTACGGGAGTTACAAGGGCAATTACATGTCTATAACATGAATTCTTTTAAGAGGAGTTTGGAATCCCAACAAGCCATTTTCTCCAGGACTTGTAATAAAGATAAAATTGTTCAGACTAGTTTTGCTGAAATTAAGCTAATTGCAAAGAAGTTGAAACCTCGTGTAGAAGGAGAATTGCTTGTACCGAAAAAAGGCTAAATTGTTTTAGAGTGCTAGTTTGCCAGGCAAAACTATATCCAATAGAATTGATGACCTAGCTAAAGACATTAAAAGAACACTTAACAGACTATGCAAGAAATTTCCTATTGTTCTCATTGGCTTGTGATGAAACAACACACAACAAATACTGCTCAACTGGCTATTTTCATTCGTGGGGCAACTGCTTTCATTGGAACCTATGCATGGTACTACAACTAGTGAAGACTGGTTTGAGAGACCCAAATGATCAATGAACAGATTTGGGCTAACAGAGGAAAAGCTCAGTGGCCTAGTTACTGATGGAGCTCCACCCATGGTTGGTCCAAAGAAAGGGTGAGTAGTTTACGTTAAAAATTATCTGGGTCTTGTTGGTATTGACCCTAATAATCTAACTGTATGTCACTGCATTATACATTAGCAGAGTTTGTGTTCTCAGTAACTGCGGCTTGACAGGGTTATGTCAGTAGTAGTATCTTCCATCAATTTTATCAAACGCAAAGGATTAGACAGCCAATAGTTTAAAGAATCACTGAATGACCTTGAGAGTGAGTATGGTGACCTTGTCTATTAATGTGAAGCTCGTTGGCTAAGTCGTGGAAACATGCTCGTGCGATTTTACACACTTCGAGAGGAAATACAGCTATTCGTGGGGATGAATGGAAGACCTGTTATGGAACTCAGTGATGATAAGTGGTTGCGTAATCTCGCATTCAAGGTTGACATTACAAAGTATCTCTCAGAACTAAATATCAGTCTTCAAGGGCCAAATCATTTTCTCAGTTCATTGCTTTCAAGTGTGAAATCTTTTAAAGTCAAATTAAAACTGTGGGAAATGCAACTCGGAAACAATAACACATTACATTACTCTACCTTATAAGCAGAAAATCATTGTTCAACATCCGAGTATGCTGATGAATGTGCAAAATTAATTGAGGCTTTTAGTGAAAGGTTCAGGGACGTTAAAAGTAAACAAAATGAGCTAAACATCTTTGCTACAGTAGGTAATATGGACCCAATAGATATTCCTTCTGACCTACAACTTGAATCAATTCAACTGCAAAGTGATGATGAATTGCAAGCTAGGTACAACAATCTCTCGCTTATATACTTCTATGGGTGGTATATAAAGCCAGAAACTTTTTCATGTTTGAGGCGGCATGCACTGAAATATACATTGATATTTGGAACCAAATATTGTTGTGAACAATTCTTTTCAAAGCTTACCTTAGCAAAGAATCGTTTGGGCTTAAGACACTGATACAAATATTGGAAACCAGCTACAAGTTGCAACATCATTACTATCAACTAACATCACACGTTTCACCAAAGAGGAGTTTCAGCCATCACATTAATCAGATGAGTTTCATTTGTTAACATTCTCGGGGGATCAAATAAAAAAAAAGTCAAGATATTTCATGAATCAGTATTGTTTTCGTATCTATTTATTGATTATTTAATATTATTTAAAAGATAAAATATTGTAATTTTATATTCACTCATTCAGGGCTTGTTATTGTATGCGACACATGCAATATTAAGCCCTAAAAATATTGAGAAATCTTTCGTTTGACCCAAGAATGTTTGTAATTTTCTATGGCCCTCGGAGGAAATCCTGAATGACCAAATGGCCCTCTATCGAAATAGGTTCCCCATCCCTGCTTTAAGAGATAAAGAGCACGACTGTTTGATACCCTTGACAGTGAGGCATTTGTTGACTGGATGCCTCACTTATAACACAGAAAGAAATGGATATCTGTTTGAGGCTCAGGGTTAAGATGGCAGGTTCATCCTTGCCAAGATCCTTGGACATGATGTTTCATACAATGCTAGTGGTACTTTAAATCTATATCAGAAGCAGGTCTTCTTGATGCTATTTAACTTCTATAACATAATCACTTTTCTGGTTTTGACTGAACATTCTTTTAATCTTTATTTATAATAAACGATATCGGCGTCAATGACCTTCGATGTCTGGATGCCAGAGAACTTCAAATAATTTATTCATTTACTCATTCAGACAAATAATGAAGAAAAGTGTGACATTAAGAACATAATTATATCAGTCTGTTGGTAGTCACAAAGAGAAAACCATGGATATCAAATGATGCTTCGGATGCTATAAAAAAGAGACAAAGACAGAAATTGATTGTTGAAAGTTTCCGAGGAAGTAATGGAAATTACAAGGTAGAGTATACTAAGTATTCCAGTATTGATAGTGAGGTCAAAAGAAAAGCCAAGAATGACTGGAGAGAATACTTTGACAGGAAAGCAGCTGGCGCTGACAAAGTTATGAAATTCAGGGAGTGGGTATGGTGTAAGCATTGCTCATAGAATTAGTAATGATGTTTCCTCTGGGGCAAAAAAAGAAGCATATATCCATCAAAAAGAGAGATGGATCTATTATAACAACAGAAGACGAAGAAAGGCAACGTTGGGTGGGACACTTTAGTGAGGTCATGAATAGGAGATGTGGAGGAAATAATTTGATTGATGTACCTGAAGCTGAGGAAGACCTTGATGTGCGCATGAATGATTTCAGTGTGTTTGAAGTCGAAGGTATTATTAAAAAACTCCAGAGATGGAAAGCCCCTGCATATGATGGAATAAATGTTGAGATGATTTTGTCCGAAAATGAAGTAACTCCTAGAATACTTACAAGATTATTTTGTAGAATGTAGCATGAAGAGGCAATGAGCGTTGGTGAAAATGGCCAAAAACAAGGAAATCTAACTGATTGCAACAATTACAAAGGCATTACACCTACGTCAGTTGTCATGAAAATATACACTATGCTCATTCTAAACAAACTAGAAAGAAAAATTGATAAAAAACTGAGAGATGAACAAGTAGGATTTTAAAAAGGTAGAAGTTGTACTGACCAAATTTTCATTTTAAGACATGTTTTAGAGTAAAGTGTAGAATACAGAAATCCACTTTCGATGGCATTTTTGTAATAAGAAAAAGCCTTTGATAGTGTACACCGGCCAATTTTGTGGAAAGCCCTGTGTTATTATGGAGTTCCTCTTAAATATGGAAATTTGATTAAGTCTGTCCATGAACATAGCAAGTGCAAAGTTGATGTTAACGGAGTTCTCTCTAAAGAATTTCCAGAGAATAGTAGAGCACTCCAAGGAAATGTGTTGTCACCTATTTTGTTTATCCTCCTCATGGATTTTGTAATGTATAGAACAGTTGTTGATGGCGGTGAAGGATTGGACAGTATTGGTAATAGGAAATTAGCAGACCTAAAGTATGCTGATGACGTTGTCCTTATTAGCAAAACACCACAGGACTTGCAAAGCTTGCTTACCAGAATGCATAAAATATCACAAGAGGTTAGGCTCTAGATAAATAGAAGAAAGACAGAGATGATGAGAACGGAATATGCAATGAAAGATCAAATATCATTGGAAGGAGAAAGGATTAATGAGGTGGAATCATTTAAATATTTAGGGAACTATGATCTTTAATACAGGATCTTGAGAGTTTGAGTTTAATGAAAGATTGAAAAATGCAAATCAGACAATGGCTGTTAGATAAAAATTGGAAATTAAATCACCTGAAATTACATACAAATCAGGCTATATATCAGTTTAGTGAGATCAGTGTTACTGTAATGGACATTAATCGTGGTATGACAATGAAAAAAGGGGATTTTGACATAGGAAAAATCTATTTTTGGGTGAGATAGCCATGTCGTCTTGATGGATCTTTTTCACTTTTTTCAGGCTCGAAGAGTCTGCAGGAGGCATGTTTTAGCTTCTACGATCATTCATCTTGAACCGAAGCGTCTGATTGACACTAGTATTTGGGGTAAAGATCTTTTTCCACCGAATTTAGTAAAGAGAGCTTGGATAAAGTGGCAGCCAGCAGAACATGAGAGTCTTTTCCGGAGATGGGGAAGATATCAAAAAAGATAATTTATTCCTGAGGTTGGCCCTTAACCTCCTTAACCTAAGAGGGTACATACACCAACATACCTTAGGAGGCCCTTCATCTCTGCTTCAGGTAGTAGTTTGCAGAATATTTTCCCTGTTCCTCACTCAGTAACTTCACGGTCCCCATCCTTTTGTCCCCCCAAGATTGTAAGAGGGGGGTAGAGGTCGGTCCGACAGAGGTCGTAGGCCAAGGAGTCGGGGTCCCCGAAGTAATAGGGGAACTAAGGGCACACATCCTCAACTAAGCAATGAGGATACTCCAGTAGGAGGAAGACTTAAATGGTTCAAGGACAGATGGCTGGCTGTTCAGTCTTTGACCACAAAGCGTGATTTCCAGTGGTGTAGGTTGAAAATGGAAGAGGCAAACCCCGAGGACCAAGAGATTTTTCCAGAAATCAACACCACATCTGGTACAATATGTACAGGATCTTTTGGGAAGAGAGTTATCCGTTGCATGAAATCTATGAAGTTTCGAGATCATCTATTCTGCTTGGCAAAGAAAGTTTCGATAATTCCTCGAACTATTCTCGACTTGCCCAGTCCAATTCTATTCATTCTTTGCAATAAGTTCTGGAGGCTGTCTATTTCGCAGATACGGTCCTTACTACCTCGGGTGGTTTACACTGTCTCTATAGATCTTACCGACGCTTATTGGCATCTTCCGATAGGTCGACGCTTCTCCCCTTACTCTGATTTCAGTCTAAAGAGAAAGGCTTATATATTCAGAGCTATGTCATTCGAGCTCCCTCAGCAAGGGAATGCACGGAAGCAACATATCCTGCCCTCTCTACTCCTGCTGCCAAGAGGAAGGAAATAGCCCAGTCAGTTTGGTCTTTCATCTACGTGAGAAAGACCACCAGACGTTGTCAGGGAAGGGTTCTGGGCTCATTTCCGTACGTTTCTATAACAAACCCTCTCCTCAAGGTCAGACTCAAAGATGCAAGCAGGGTCTAGAAGAAAGGAGCTTCCACAGCTCCCCGCGATCATCAAAAGACGACCCCGGAGTTGCCTCGACGGCAACTCTGTTGGTGGTCACATGCCAAGAGTCTTTTCAAGACAGTTCCATTGCACTTTTCTCCTCCTACAGTGTTTTTACTTACGGATGCCTCACTGGATGGTTGGGGAGGTCATGCTCCTCTCAAGAAAGTGCAAGGTCGTTTGTCTCAGAGTTTCAAGCAATTCCACTTCAATATTCTGCAGATCATGGCAGTCTTCTTATCCCTGCAGTCTACATTCACAAAACAACATTCATTTCTGTCTTGTTTTAGACACCAGAGTAATAGCTCATAGCATCGACAGGCAAGGGTCAAGATCTCCCCAAATAAACCATATACTGATTGCCTTTTTTTCATTGGCCCAGAGGAAGAGATGATTTCTGTCTGCATCTCACCTCACGGAATCTGGAATGAGATGGCAGACTCTATCTTGAACACATCAACTAGAGACAGAATGGTCTCTAGATGAATCATTCCCTTCCATGCAAGAGGTAGTCCCAGGTCTTCAAGTGGACTTGTTTGCAACGAGCCTCAACAAGACACTTCCCAATTATGTGGTACCATATGTAGTTCTAGAGGTGATAGGCATGGATATGTTATTCATGAATTGGAATCATTGGGAGAAGATTAATGTATTCCTACCCTTCAATCTTCTCTTGAAGGTGTTAGACAAGTTCTGATCGTTCAGGTGGACAGCAGCCTTGGTTGCTCCTCTTTGGCCGACGAGCAACTTGTATCCTTTGGTGACATGATGAACTCCAGGCTGGTACCTCTACCCAGCCTGAGCCTGTCTCAAGAAGTACAGAGGAAAACTGTCTTCGCTTCATCCTAATAACTGAATGCCCTTTATCTCATGATTTTATCCCATTAGTCCTGGGTAAAAATATTTCAAATTCAACAGGACAAATCAGCATTTGCGGAAAATTATAGAACTTCCACTACTTTGCATCGGTATGAAACATCGTGGAAGAATTGGGTCCGATATGTGGAAGATTAAAATCCATCTTCTGAATCTATGGATTTTTGTTTAGGCTTTCTGATCGACTTACATGCGAAAGATTTAGCGTCCTCCACGATTGCGTCATGCAAGTTGGTCCTAGCTGGACCCATTTTATATGCTTTTGACATAGATTTTGCGCCAGGTTGAGACCAGTAGTCCTGCCGGGGCCGATCTCCTGGTTATTGGATAAACTTTTATAGCTAGCCTCTGAAATTGACGATCAAACAGTGTCTTTCCGAGTTTCATCTCAAAGAGCGATTTTTCTATTCACTATGGCTTCTGGTGGTCTGATTAATAGAGTCACTGTAGATTTTAGGACAAGGCCCTCTGAAGAATATTGGGAGTTAGATAACAGGACAGGATTAGCAATGAAACTATAGGAGAGATTACTCAAGTGGATGAAATCATGGTGAGGGGTAGATGGAGATGGTTTGGGCATGCTTTTTGCACTCCCGAAGAGATTTTAGTTCACCAAACTTTCAACTGGGCTCCACAAGACACTAGAGGAATTGGAAGACCCAGGTTTACATGGTTGAGGACTATGAAGCGTGAAGTACTTTACTTACTTTGATGGCTGCTTTTCCGGCCCCATACAGCAGGGGAACCCCACTCTCTACAGGACCTCCACTGTCGTTTTATCTTATTCGTTCAGAATATTTAACGATGATGACTGGAGAAGTCTTGATTTAAAATCTCAAGATAAAGACGACTGGCAAAATCTAACTGAGGCCTTTCGCGTCAATAGGAGTCGGAGGAGATGATGATGATGATGATGATGATGATATATATATATATATATATATATATATATATATATATATATATATATATATATATGTATATATATATATATATATATATATATATATATATATATATATATATATATATATATATATATATATATATATATATATATATATATATATATATATATAGTATATAATAGGTTATTATATATTAATAAGAATCTTAAAGGTAACATAGAAAAATTTTGTAATACTAATGATAGACTTGCAGGATTAATTTTCAAACTAAATACATGTATATACTAAAGATCATTCAAACGTATGCACCAACAACATCCCATACAGACGAACAAATAGAAACTTTCTACGAAGATCTGGAGGTATCTATGAAAAAACGTAAGATATATTTTACATTTATTTTGGGTGATTTCAATGCTAAAGTATGTGAAAAGAAGAGAGGAAAATCAGCCGTAGGTAAAATTGGAGTAGGAACAAAAAGTAACAGAGGAAACATGATCGTAGAATTTGCTGAAAAAAAAAATCCTAAAGTCATGAACACCTTCTTTTATGAAAAAGAACATGAAAAATGACCATGAAATAGATTTTATTCTCAGTGAAAAAGTCAATTTAGTTAAAGATGTAACTTTGTTAAGTTAAAGTCAAGAGATCATAGAATGGGGAGAAGCAAAATTTACTTAGATCAAAGGGAAGAGAGAGAAAACTTGATTTAGAAAAGAAAATAAACACTCCTGTAATAAGAGAAAAGTCTAATGAGATTAGTTTAGCAATATAAAAAGGTACTCACAGCTACATGATGAAATGGAAGAACGTAAAGAAGAAATTAACGGAATTTAACAAAATTTGTATTAGAATCAGCACAAGAGATTGGTGGAAGAGTTCCTCAAGAAGATCAAGGAAAACTATCAGAAAGGACCAGAAACCTAAAAAATAAAAAATCGGAAATGAGGTTAAAATACAATATAGATAAAAGGCAATTAGCAGAATTATCCAAAACAATAAACAAACCAAAATTCAGGAAACACTAAAGAAAGGAAGAGGCACCAAATTGATTAAAAGAAGACTTGGCACAGGGAACCAATAGATGTACTGTATGCTTTAAAGGATAAAAAATTTGAATATTATAGATGCACATTAAGGATAACTGAATGTCTCCCTAGACATTGCAAAAGAAGCCAGGAAAAGAAGAGAGGACAATTGAATGACGAGCTGAGAAGATTTGCTGGTATAGACTGGCCTAGAAAGACCAGAAACATACAGGAGTGGAGGGAGGCTGAGGCCTTTGTCGTACAGTGGACTAGCCATGGCTGATATATATATATATATATATATATATATATATATATATATATATATATATATATATATATATATATATATATATATATATATATATATATACATATATATATATATATATATATATATATATATATATATATATATATATATATATACATATATATGTATATATATATATATATATATATATATATATATATATATATATATATATGTATATATATATATTGAAAATAAACCCATTAATCCTAAACAATTTTCTAGGTATATGGGAATAATACATGTGAAGTTTTTTGTCCAGATCTTCTGGAGTAGACATTTCTTTTTGAATCATTGATAGTTTGCCATTGTATTTCTGGAAACTTCTCTCTCTCTCTCTCTCTCTCTCTCTCTCTCTCTCTCTCTCTCTCTCTCTCTCTCTCTCTCTCTCTCTCTCTGTTGACAATAGTATTAGTTAAAACTTAAGTCATCTGCACTGACATTCACTACAACTAAATTCAAGTGTAACAGTTTATTCATGGAAAACTAATTCTATTACATTAATGTGTCAGGATATGCATATACTTTATATCTAATAAAAGATATTCTACGAATTTGCCCATTATTTTAACTTAGAAAAAAGATTATTTGGCAGTTGATGTGTAATTCTTGATATTGATATAGAAGAACTATTAAATACTATTACTATAATGATAGTATGGGTCAAGAATAAAAACATAAGGGGATTTTTTCTTAAACTACTATGTATGAGTAAATACAATAAGAAAATAAACTTAAACCACTTGCCTGTTGAAGGAGATAATAGTTCATATTGACCCTACTAGAACGATTTGTAATTAGAATGGTTTTGACACTGATGCTCATGACTATCATATATTCACTTTCAAATTTTGAACCATAATTAGTTTTTTACTTTTTAGCAAGTGAACTGTCCTAGGTAAACTAGTAAAAAGAAAAATATCTTGATATAGTCTATTTGCCATTCAGGACAACCTAAGAATTCTTGTAAGTACCAAGTTTTATTGTAAAATCACATTCCTATAGGATCCTTGAGGAAGCTCAGCATAGTTGTTATCTGGACAACATTGGCAAATTTTGCAAATATGTAAATAAGTCCAACAATTGACCAAAAGTATAATTCATTAAATATCTTTATAGCTGTACATCACACTCTCTTAAAAAATGGTGTGTTCCTACATTTTCATAGTCAAAGATCACAATAAATGCATTGATTGTCATCTCATATTGATACATATGTAGAGTATATGTATGCAAAAAGGTACTCCATTATTGAAAATCCTATTCATCCCAATTTTTTGGAAACTATGATCAGTAATATCAAGCAAAATGCGGATATTCCAATGTTTTCATGGCCAGATTCAAATACACATAACAAACATTTTCACATGTAAATATGTGTCTGTACACGTATACGATGTAGTTCACTCTTCATCGAAAACCCTATTTCCTCTATTTCCTTGAGGACAGTGGAAAATAATGTTACGCAAACAATACTTATACCCATGTATGTATGGTGATATATTTGCAGAACCGCAACAAAATTACTTCCTTATTCATTATAATAGGCTAAAGTGGTTAGGTGATAAAACCACGAGTACAGAATATAGGAAATACAAGAAGTTTTCATAATGACGTGTGCCTATTTTTTACCAAACCTTAAGTATATATTTTCATTTCTTCGAAGCAAAAGCTGTCTTCGACTTCAAGTCCTAAAATTGGACCCTACTAAACATTCAGTGACTGTGGCATAAACACAATGATTCAGTGGAGTGAAGGGAGAGGTGATAGCAATGTTCATATCACAGGAAGAGACAGCATTTTGGAATGTTACAAAACATGTTACCGTTCCTAGACAGTCAGACTGAATAAGGCTAAGTATGTGGCAAAAAACAAAAAAAGCAGGATATGATTACGTCTGCCATCAGTTCATTTTGACAAACATTACCCAATTTGTGGTAATATGTATTACCCTAAAGATTTAATAACATCCTTAGTAGTAGGATTATGTGGTCAAGTGCGAGACCCCTGATAGACCTGATCTCATAGGTTTTTCAAAGATATGCTTTTAGACATATGAGCAACGGAATGATGAGTTAGACCTAGCCGTTAGATTCTATATAAAAGGTGCACTCACTGATTTACCAGTCACAGATGCACAGTACCACATGAGGTGCTATAACAGGTTCACCCACATATGGAAATGTACTGACTGGTTATATGAAGCTGAAGTTATCAGTGATGATGTTTTATGTCTGCAGTCAGTAATCAGTATGCTGATCAGCTCATCAATTTTTGGGCCTCAATTGAGTGTAATTCCTCCATCCCTCATCGACGAGCATGGCTACTTACGGAAGGGAAACCATTCTGCACTTGCCAATCGACTAGGTGTAGAGAAAGCGGATGCTTCAAACATAAGTGTTGCCATAGAAGACATGTAACTGATGTTATATCAGACCATTTGGCCACTTGGAGGGGATGCCACTATGTTGTTTGAGAACATCAAATGACACCTCTCATGTTACCCAGTTGGTACCGAAAAGGTCATGGTATTTGACAGGTATGAGGATCTACCAACCAAGGACCATGAGAAGATGAGGCATTGTAGTGGGTGTTCCCTAGACTTCAATCTGACTACCAACAGTCCATTACCAAAAAGAGATGCTATGGTGTTATCTCCACCATGAACATGGATTCAGAAATGACCATCGATAGCCGTCACAATGGTGGCTTCAAACAAGATGAGACAGATGTAACTATGATTTCCTACCTACTGCAAGCTGCAGAAATTGGAAAGCAGTCATACGAATTCCCAGCAATGACAGAATTCTTTATTCTTTTGGTCTGCTGGGTCTATGACGTTATTTCATCTGGGCTTGCAAGCACAATGTGGGTCATGAGAGTTAGCTCAATTGCATGACATTATTATCCAATGACTCCAAAATATTGTTTTTTGAAAAATGTGGAACTAAATTATCTCCATGCACAGCCATACTTATTGAGATGACAGCATATTAGATGCATTTATCTTAATCTATAACCATGAAAACATTTGGGTAGACACATTTCCCTTGCTATTAACATAGCCATTTTCAAAGATATTGAAAAGAAAAATAGGTTTTTCGGTATGGTGGTCCTCATATTGCATATGCATACGAATATATCAATGATCACTGAGCATGAAAACAATTTTCAACATATTCATGAAATTAACCTTTTACCTCATAATCAAGCAAATTATGATTTCTATCCCTTCTATCTAACCTCTCATGTAAACACAAAATTTCTGCTTTCTCTCTGACCCACAGCCAGTCCTTTCTCTTGGATTTCTCCAATTCTCCTCATATGCGTCTTGTGATTTCATTTTATAAGGCGACCGCATTACATTCATAGTTCATATCTTAATCTACTGTTATGTTTATATATATATATATATATATATATATATATATATATATATATATATATATATATATATATATATATATATATATATATATATATATATATATATAAGTATATATATATATATATATATATATATATATATATATATATATATATATATATATATATACGTATATATATATATATATATATATATATATATATATATATATATATATATATATATATATATATATATATATATATATATATATATGTATATATATATATATGTGTGTATATATATATATATATATATATATATATATATACATATATATATATATATATATATATATAAATATATTTATTCTTACGAAGCTGGTCTAGTGTAGAGTAAATACAGTAATTTATTAATGATTTTATTTGTATTTTATTTGTGTATTAAAGAGAGGTTAGCCAGTTCTTAAGATGAGTTCTTCTCGTGTAGGTTTAAGTTTATTATGAAAATTATGGAAGATTTTCGTCGTTAATTTCGTTGTATTCTTTATTCAAATCAGTATATGTACATTTACTTTAGTTTTAAGAATTAACTTTTTTGTTTCACCTAATTTTGTTACGAAGTCTTATGTAACTACTTGA